>NC_046666.1:15656221-15694202 GCF_010883055.1 Belonocnema kinseyi | reverse complement strand
CGAGAAAAAAAATTCTCTTTCATCACGACAACGCCCGAGTTCACACATGCTTCGTTTCAATGGCTAAAATTGAAGAACTAAAATTCGAATTGGACGAACACCAACCGTATTCACCAGATTTAGCCCCTAGTGACTTTTTCTTTTTTTCAAACTTGAAAAAATGGCTCGGTGGACAGAGATTTCCAGACAACGAAGACGTCATTGCCTCTGTAAGTGCTTATTTTGAGAAACTTCCGAAAACGCACTTTTCTGAAGGATTAATAAAACTTGAAAAGCGATTGACTAAGTGTATAGAGCTCCAAGGAGATTATGTTGAAAAATAAAAAAAAATTTACCCAAAAAAAATTGTTTTTATACTTCATTCTAAGGACTTATTGAACTACCCTCGTATTATATAATTTTAGTGACGAATGTGAAAAAACACAAAGATTCTCGCGAAACACGCGAAAATGATTCTTATCAAATGTGAATATCTTAGTGATAAAAATGTTCTGCCTTTTAGTAAAGATATAACGATTACAGCATATATGATATGACTAAGTAAAGTTGTAGAATATTCAGTAGATAAATTATCAGTCGAATTCTTCATTTTATTCATCAGCGTTCTCTTTCAGTTGACAAAATGAAGATTGTCTACATTTTGGGTTTATTATTAGCGTCCATTTTCAATTCTATTGGTGAATATAAGTATATATAATATATCTATAATTTCAAATTAATTCTCTTGTGTTTTGAAAATCAGATTTTTACGATTTATTCTGCGGAAGAAATGTTTAGAGGAGTCCAGCTGTGCACTTTATACTTGAGACGTGAACAGGCGTTTCTGAACACATCTTATTCGATTTGTTTCTTGATTATTGCAGACACAAAATCGGGTTCTACCCAATATTATACAATATTTGTGCAAGAAACTATAAGATTCATAGCACAGTAAATCACTGAGATATTATTTATCTGAAGTTGGATTAAAATGTTCAAACTATTGAGAACTTGTTAATTATTATACAGCCCCACAAAAAATGGTCTGACTGGCAAACCAGGGCAGTGTACTTTTATGTATTTTGATGCACTAAATCCAAATCCAATGTCAGAAATATCAAATTGGCTGGTGTTTAAATCCTAACTTAAAAAAATAGAATGTGTTCTGCGCGGCGGACCAAAGAAGTATGCTCTGATTTATTTTTACCTGCGGAATCCGAATCTGAAGTCACAAATATAGGATTGGCTTATTTTGTAACCCTAATCTCAAAAGACACCTGTAAAAAGCAATTTTCTACCAAATTCGAAAAAAAGAAATAGGTGTGCCCGTTAGACCCGAGCAGTGTATCCTTATGAATTTTGACTCACTGAATCTAAATCGAAATTAAGAAGTATCAGATTGGATAGTTTTTTAACAATAATCTCAAAAAGCACCTGCAAAAAGTCGGTTTTTCGCCAAAGTTGAAAAAAATAAAAAACGGTTTACCTGGCAGACCAGGGTAGTGTATTCTTATTTATTTTGACCTGCGGAATCCGAATCAAAAGTCACAAAAATCAGATAGGGTCGTTTTTTAACCCTAACTATAAAAAAGACCCGTAAAAAGGCGGTTTTCCGCTGCCCCCAGTTGGCCTATGATCGCTGCAAACGTCAACATCTTTGTACTTTAGATTATAAAAAATGATCTATTCGGCAATTTCAAAATTTTCAAGTTTTAAAAAATTAACTAAAATTAACCGTTCTAAGTAAATTTAATAATTTTAGTAAATTTATTTTTAAATTTGCTTCCCTCTATTACTATTTTCACGAAGTTTAGCTTAAGATTTATACTTTCTTTTAAATTGAACATAATCTGAAGGGTCTAATTATAAAAAAGAAATTTTAACATAGATTTCAAGTTGTTCGTAATAATTATTCAAATCAAATCTACAGAAAAAAATGATCAATAAATGTTTAGTTTCATTTTAAATTATTAAATTATAATTTTTAATAATAATTTACTAAAAATATAATTTTTCACAGTTTTTGATCACTCTAATATAGTAAAATGAAGGTTTTTGAGGGTGAAATTGTGTATATTTTTATAATTCGATTGTAACGTTTTTAAATTTTATAATTTACCATTTTTAATTTTGTTGATTTTTTAATTTTCTTACCACATGAAAAATAAGGTTTCGGGAAAATTCAAAATTATACATATTTTATTTTAAAAATTTAATTTTAGGTTTTGAAGATTTTAAAATATGTCGTAAAAGAATCTAAAATGAAATGAATCTAAATCGAAAAAAAATTAAAGGCTTTTCAAGAATTTGTAAAGCTTTTAAGTGAAAAATAAAATTTCTCATTGAATATTTAAACGTATTTATACGATTCAAAGCTTATTTGAAATTAAAAAAAAATGCCTTATTAGTTTTTAGTTTATTTCAATTTTTCTTACTGAATGTCATTATACCGCTAAAGCAAAAAAAATCATATAAATAGCCACGTCAGTTTTTGTTAAAATTCTTAACCATTTTTTTTTCTCTAAACTAACTTATCGAATGTAAATATGGAAGAAGGACAAGTGTAGGGGTAGAACTTTTAGTGAAAGAAGTTCACTTCCACGCACCAACAATTAGTTTTTTTTACTTTCTTAAACAAAGAAAGACCCATCTTGCAGTAGCTAGTTGAAGGACGCTCGGTACTAATCCCTAAGACAGAGGATTTGACAATTCCAAAGTACTGCCGGCCAATAGCTTGTTTAAACACCAGCTACAAGCTATTCACTGGCATCCTTAAAAAGAGAGGATATTATTATCTATCGAGCCAGTATAAAATGCAATTGTTAAACAATGCGGATGCAAGCGGAGACTGGCTGGTTTGCAGAGAGAACCTGTTAATAGATAGGTGTATTACACAGGAATCCATCAGGTATCGAACCAATCTGTCCATGGCTTAGATTGAATACCGAAAGGGATTCGATAACATGAACCATGAGCTACTTGTGAAGCTTCTTGGGTGGCGATCAAGTTCTTCAAATCATAGGTGAAAATACCAATGAACATCTTAGTAATGGGGCAACAGATGCATATCCAGGAATTTCGTAAGCGGGACCCTAAGATGTGCGTATGTTAAAAACAGCTCTTGAAAAAAGGCAGAGGTTTGCTGAGCTTAGAATGTCTTCATAGAATAACAGTTCTAGCTACAACCTGTTCAGTTCTAAAAAGAACAGATTTTCTAATACGACTCATACACCACCATGAATTCAACAACGTTGCGGCGTTTCTCTACAGAGCCGCAGATAGAGCAGCCAAGAAGTTTGGTCTCTATTTCATTCCAGCTACAGTTCACGTGGCCTAGCATCATTAAAACCTTTTGTGCCTAAAAGTCGTGTACAGAAAGCAGAACATTCGTTTTTACTAAAAGAACATGCTGGCAAGTGCGTTCATATTAAATTCTACAAAATTATACTTGGAGAAGAACTATCGATGAGTCTATCCCGGCGATTCCCAAACTTTTTTCGCACTTTCTGGGGAGCAACAGGGTCACCAACGTCAAAGTTTTTCCACAATACTGGAGTTTTAAATCTGATACTATTATTAAAGTAACGTACTTACTGTACATTGCAGTTGCCTAAGCATTTTAATACGACAACGCGCCTTTGAGTTGAGCTCCAAGGTAATGCGCAACATAGTTAATAAACTATTTAATTCAAATGTACCCCTGTAACATAATGAAGTAGGCGCCGGTTAAGAACCACAGCCCTTCTGGTTTCAGACCAGCGCTGAACAATAGAAAAAGGTTGCCGAGAGGGAAGATAAGCCGCGGTACCTTGGCATCGTCTTAAGCCTCAAATACAATTAGGCACATTAAAGCAATGTGACGAGGGTGTCACGTGACCAGATTCCTACCTTACCCTGACTTTTTTGATTTCCCAACTTATTTTCACATGAAGCGCTACATCCAGTTAAAAATTTGGGATAATGAATTAGAAGCACTAAGAAAGAGGTATCCGGTCCTAAATTTTAATAATGATGAAAAGAGCAAAAAAAAATTATTTAAAACACAAAATTTTTTTAATAATTATACAAATTTATAACCAGACCTACCATTCTTAGTGCTTTTTGGTTAGTATCCCAAATTTTCAACACGATTTGACGTTTCGTATGATAATAAGTTGGGAAATAAAAAAAGTGGCGGTAAAGTAGAAATCTGGTCACGTGACCCACTCATCACATGGCCTTAAGAAAATGTAATCATGCATTTCTTTTACAGATTGGAGTTTACAATCTGATCCTTTGCACAGGAGCGACCTTATTCCTGGTACTCCTCGAGGCAGACCTTCTTCTTCTCCCAGACATTCTCCAGATACGACTCTGTCTCTTGGCAATCCTCATTATTATTCCACATGTCCTCCTGCTACCGAGCCTTCTCCTCTCTCTGGTAATCCTCGTGGCAGACCTTCTTCTGACAGACCATCCCCTGAAATATTTTCTTCAGATACATCTTTTTTTTCTGCCGCTCCTGATTCTTCTCACAGGACCAGGTCCAGGTCCAGGTCGCCTACTGAGGCGCTCTGTACTTCATCCATATTTGGATTTCCAATTAAAGAACTACCGTTTCTTCGCCTTATTTGTTACAGCAATCGGGATTGGTCTTTTGAACTTGCCACATACACTTTTTGTCCGAATAAAATATTTACGTTTTCAACATTACAGAGGAAGTATGTCCCCGTACCAGCCGCAAAACATATTGTTATGTCAAAGTCCCAAGGTGACATCTTTGCAATCCTGAGAAAATCACCGGTTGGAATAATCGCTCTTAGATTATATCGACATACCAGTAAAGGGATTGAGCCAGTGAAAATGAACATGTACTACAGCCTTATTATTCCATTCACCACGGCAGAAATCGAGGATTGTCCTTTAGATAACAAGACCCCAATCGTAAATAAATTTGACATCATTCACACGCAAAATGCCGTGCGTGTGCGTACCGCAGTTTTACCCGCAAACCGTCAAAATTAAAGATCGAAACATAAAACAACTATTATATTCTGCACTCCTAATGTCCCTCTGGTTCAACATTCATAGAGTTTTATAAACACAGCTACATTTTTTTGCTCTATTCACTCGATTCAAGTGTTTGAAAAATTCGAAATTTTCTGTACTATCTTCAACTCAATTATGTTAAATTTGCGTGTTCATTATTTCTCTACTTCGGACCGGGACTGCTCGATTGCAAAATAAAGCTAAAATGTTTTTCCTCATCATTATTCAATGTTATTTACCTTAAGAAATCTATGGGAAGAATTCTTTTTTAGATATTTAGATAATTTTCTTTCTTACCTTCATTAAATCGCAACACACGTATTCTGAGTGTTTCAAATCATGAAGTCACCATCCAGCATTCCGATGTATGTATTAGAGCAATTGCAAGACCAACATTGTGCACAAGGAATTCTCAGAATTAATAGAATTCAAGGAATTCACATACTCTATCGAATTTGAAGAATTCATCGGATTCAAGGAACTTGTCCAATTTAAGGAATACATCGAATTCTAGAAAATTTTGGAATACACGAAATTTATGGAATTCACGGAATTAATGGAAATCACAGAATTTGCGGAATTCTCGAGATTTAAGGAATTCTCGGAATTCATAATATTAAAGGAATTTAGTTAATTCATGGAACTCATGATATTCACGGAATTGATGTAGTTTAAGGAATTTACGAAATTCACGGAATTCATGAAATTGAAGGAATTCACAAAAATGATGGAATTCGTGGAATTCGTGGAATTCTCAGGCTTGTAGAAATTTGTATAATTCTAGTAATTCACTTAAATCACGCAATTCACTGCATTTGTGGAATTCACAGAGAATTTATAGAATTCACGAAATTTACAGCATTTGTGGGATTCATAGAATTCACGGAATTTATTGAATTCGTGAAATTCGCAGAATTTACAAAATTCATGTAGTGGATTTAATTTAAGGAATTCATGAAATTCAAAGAATTAATAGGATTCAAGGAATTCATTAAAATAATTTGCATAAATTTATTGAATTCCACGGATTCTGTGAATTTCTTGAATTCTGTGAACTTCGTAAATGCCATGAATTCCTTAATTTTTATAAACTCCTTGAATTCTATGCGAACCGCGTATAACACTTTTCATAAATTACCGCAAAATTCTATTATCTGAAACAAAAATTTCCGTACCGTATAATTTTCTTCATTCTCCTCTGACGTCAGTATTTGGCAATGATTTTTTTTTCTATGAATCTATAACATTTAATAATTTTTTTTTACCGAAATTAATTAAGAAGTGCTTTCTTCGGCAATTTATCAACATGAAAACTCCTTTTTTTGGTTAATCAACTGTAATAAAATATTAAAAAATTTTTTTTAATAGTTCGATAACGATCCACTATTTTTAATTTTATTAAAAATGTAATAAGCAAATGATTTATTGAAGAAACTACTACAATATCAGTAAAACAGAAAGAGGCCAAATAATACCTTTGTTAATTTTTTTTAGTTAAATAATAATCAAGTGTTATTTTTTCATAGCAATAAATCATTGCTAAATAAATGGAAGCTAAGTCCGTTAAGAATGCGGTGTTTGATTTATAAATAAATAAAATGATATAAATGTGTTAAAACAATTGCTGTTCACTTTTATTTGATGACTAACAATAATACTGAAGTCTTATTTTCAAATAATATATTGTCGGTTACATAGAAACACTTCATTTATTCCATCAAAAATAGCTAATTTGGATATTTTTTATAAAGAATGCTTTTAAAACAACAAACAATTTATTAAATTTTATTAATTTAACTAAAAAACCCTTTTTATCCATGAAGTGTTTAAAATTAGTGCTAATCAAATGACGAATCGCCGCTAATTCCGCTTATTTATCACAAATATTTTTTTTAAAGAAGCGTAGTTTTTTTATTTTCTTACATTTTAACAATTTACATTTACAAAAAAATGTATAAAATTATTTTTAGTATCAATGTGCAGAAAAAATTTAAAAACCCGGCTTATCAGCTTAAAAGTACATTTTCTTGAAACTTGAAAATGGCCTATTTTTTGGGGAACGGAAATAAATGAAAAATTTATTGCATAAAAGGTTTTGAATAAATAGTACCTTGCCGTACAAGAGAATGCCATCAAGGTACAAATTTTCATTTTGTACTAGAAATTAATTTTAAAAAATTAATAAGAGTCTGAAGATTAGTATAAAATTACTGATTCGAGCAGTCAAAATATTTCTTAATTTAACACAGGAAAACTAATTGCGTGCTAAAAAATATTAAGGAATGTAGAAAATAATTTAAAAAAGCTTATGGGAATAAAAAACGCAAAAAATAGAAAATTTTATGAAATGCGCGAGGGCGTATTATTCTTCCCTCTATTTAAACATTAAGGTCATATTGTGAAATTTAAAACGCGATTCCACCTGTTTTTTCATGTAAGAATATTGCTTTTCGATTATTTGATCAGAGTTAAGAAACATAAATTATTCTATATTTTCCGTGTCTAATCTAAAGTAGATAACGAGACTATAATCGTTAATTATAAGGACAAATGCCTCAAATAATTATTTAGAATTTTACTTTTTTTAAATATTTCATTATTACCTAACATTAGTTCATTATTTAGTATTTGTTCGATTTCGTTAAACATTATTTCACAAGAATTGAAAAGTCGGTAATAATGGTCAAATCGTAGCAAAATTCCTGTGTTTTGTTGAAAATTTCAATTTTTTTAGTTTTTCTTATTGATATTTAGAATTAATTTTTTAACTCAAAATTGAAGTGTTATATTTTTTCTTTGCAAAAAATTATGCTTTTATTTTTAGAAATTTAATCTTCTTTGTTGAAGAAAATAATACTTCTTTTAAAAGTTGATATTAATTTTATATGAATTTTCTTTACCTGAGATGTAACTATTCTAATTTTAGATAAATATTCATCTGTTATATGTAAAAATTTAAATATTTCTGAAAAATTCTTCTTTTTTGTTAAAAGAGTACTCTCATAAGTTGAAAATTTGTATTCGTTATAAATTAATTTCCTTTCATCGAAAATTAAACTATTTTGTTCTACATTTGTTCCTTTTATGGTTAAAAAATTACTTTACACAATAAAAATTTCAATGTTTTATTTCTAGCATTAGATACATTTTTTAATCTAAAAATGTATGTATTTGTTATAAATTACATTTTTTATTAGACGATTCATCATTTTCGGTAAAAATCCTTTGTAACTATTAAAATTCGTCTGTAAAATTTACCTTTTTTTATACAATACTAATCTTTTTTATGAAAAAATTATCTGTTATGTGAAAAAATTAAACATTCTATTTTTTCGCATTTTTTGTCAAAAAAACTATTTAGTAAATAATTTGTTTTTATTTATGGATGAAAATATTGATATTTTAGGGTCAAAATTTCATTATTTGTTCAAAACTTCATATTTTTGTTAAAAATTCATGATTGTAATTCAAAACAATTTTTTCAATAAAAAATTAAATATTTTTCTTTAATATTTGATAGAAAATTATTATTTTAGTTGAAAATTAATTAGTTTAGCTCAAAATTCGTTCTTTGTTGTTTAAGATGTAAGTTTTTTAACTGAAAATTAAACTGACGATTTTTGGTTAGCAAATTTACATTTTTAGTAAAGAATTTGTACATTTTATTAAACTGTATCTTTTTAATAGTAAATTTATCTTTTGGATTTAAAATTAAACTATTTTGTCGAGAAATATTTTTTTTTGTTAAAAGTTGACTGTTTTAACTAATAATTTAATTATGGTATTTTTGGTGAAAAACAATTTTTCTTGATGAAAAAAAACTATTTCGCTAAAAAGTAGATCATTTTGGCTGAAAATGAACCTATTTATTTTTTGTTTTTCTTTGGTTGAAAAAAAAAACTATTTAGTATACAATGCATTTCCACTTTTTGAGAAAAAAATCATCTTTTAGATTGAACACTCCACTCTTTCCTAAAAAAGACATATTTTTGTAAAAAAATTCAGGGTTTGGATTTAACATTATTTTTTCTTTTGTTCAAAATTCCTTTATCTTTCAGTAAAAAATTAATTTTTTATTGGTGATGCAGAGTGACGTTTTCAGTTTTTCAATGAAAAACCTTGAATCGATAATTAAATAGCTTTATTAAATATTTTATTTAAAATCAATATTTTAGTTGAAAATTAATTAGTTTTGCTTAAAAGTCTTTTTCGTTGTTAAAGTTTTAAGTTTTTAACTGAAAATTAAAATTGCGATTTTTGGTTTGTATTTATATTTTTTAGTTGAAAATTACTACATTTTATGAAACTGCATCTTCTGGCGCAGAAAATTTATCTTTTGGATTTAAAATTGAACAATTTTGACGAGAACGCATTTTCTGCCGAGAATTGGCTGTTTTAAGTTATAATTTAATTATGGTACTTTTGGTAAAATCTATATTTTTTTATGAAAAAAATTGTTTTGTTGAAAATGCGATTCTTTTTCTTTAAAATGTAGGTAATATTTAATGCGCTTAATGTGTTCTATATTCCGGCTTCTTTTATAGTTCAAATTTAGCGCCCTTTCGAATTTGAAGCAACACATTTATCCGCGAAATTTAAATACTGTAATTATCATTAATAAAGATAAAAGAAACAAGCTTTTAAATCCTAATTCAAATTGCTCATAAATTCTCCTTAAATTCCTAAAACACAAAGAGATCGAGAATATTCTCATGTTTTTTAAAATATATCCAAAAATTTAAACTCTTTAGAACAATAATCGTATCGGCAATAAACAACTAAGAAGTGTGTCGTAACCAACATTTGATAACAATAAACTTTTAAGTTATATGTACATTATCATCAAGGTAAATGAGATCATTATTTTTTTTCGTGAATTTTATAAGTGCTATACGATTTCCTAATAATAAATACACATAGCAAAATCTCTAGGGATGATTTACTGAAACAGATTCTGTTCTTCGGTGTGAAAGCATATCCTTTGAAAAGTAGACAGAATTAACAGCCATGCGATTTATATTTTTCACTTTTCTGTGCTGCCTTCTTTATAACGCGGCGTGTGTTAAAGTTTATAATACCCTAGAAAAAGCTGAACGTGAGTTGAAAGAAATATTGTGTGCATAATAAAAATTGTAGGAAAATTCTTTATATTTAATTTAGCGACTATCCCAGTTGCTACTTACACTGTTTACTTACTAATTATTATCAAATCACAATAAAAAAAATATTTCTAAAAAGTAATCGCCAACGTTTCTGCATTGACACTTATCAAGGCAACAAATATTCGAGCAGACAAGAACAGCAACGAAAATACGATGCTCTCTCCATGACATCCTTTAATTGGATTTATTCTCGGGTGTCAGGGAGAGAGCACCGTGGGTTCGTTGCTGCTCCCGCCTGCTGAAATTTTTTTCACCTGGATAAGGTTGTTATTTGAATGCCCAAACGTTGATCACTCTTTTTTTACGAATTAACAGGAACAGCATCAAAACCACGATGCTCTCTCCCTCGCGAATTAAGTCAAATAAAATCACTTTATTCTCGGGTAATAGGAAGAGAGGACCGTACTTTCGTGGCTGTTCCTGCCTGCTCCATTTATTTAGAAAAAATTTCTTGGTAAGGGTAAGTAAAAGAGACCAAAGGAAAAAAGATAAGAAAGGGGATTTTAATGGTAGTCTTCTTATTTTTCTTTCTTATTTTTTTATCTTTGTCTAGAAATTTTTTTTCTGTTTAAGGAAAATTATTATCCTTTTTCAAATTGCAATGGAAACATTTTATGGAGGTATTCGAAATTTTATCATTAGATTCTTGGTTTAATTTTAAATTTGATTTTATTCTTACTTAAATTTCTTAAATTTTTATTTCTTAAAATCCTGTTAAGTTTTTGTTTAAACAGTTTCTGGAACAATTTACTCATTTATTAACAAAAGGATCACAAAATTTTTTTTAGTATCTCTGAGCAAAAATAAAACTTTTTTCTGCTTTCAATTTTTAGTAGGATAAATCGGTTGCAATTCACAAGCATAAAAATGAAAGATTTCTAACTAAAATTTACACATTTGCATAGTTGTACCTATTAATCTTTAGCTTAGAAAAATACAAAATTTGTAAATTGTTTATATCAGACTTAGATATTAATTTAGATATTAAAGTGCAAACGACATATTCCGGTCAAATGTTGTCACCAATCAATTGATGTTAAAAATTGCAATTTCTAAATGGAATTCATTTAAAATTTAAATTTATTAATACAAAATCATCCAGTGTAACCAGTGTCACCATTTTTTCGAAAACACTGTTGCAAAACCTATACCTGTCTGGATACTAACAAAAAATGTCACACTTGTGTGCATAATAAAGCTGACAAAAATTTAAGATTTATTTATTACACTTTCAGATAAAATAATTAATTTGTAGAAAAATAAGAAGGTAATTATTAACAGAATACTTAAAGTTTCAACCAAATCGATGAATCTCTGATAAAAAAAGGAATTTTCATAAAAAAGGGTAATAGTTTGAATGTGTATGAAAAAAATTTCGAAGAAAAATTCAAAAGCTTAATTCCATGTTGAAAAAATTAATTTTCAATAAAAAAGCCTACTTTTAGAATAGGAAAATAAAATTTCAAGGATTATTAAATTTTTCACTAAAACTTAAAGACTTTCAACAAAATACATAAATTTTCAATTTTAATGGAGTTTTCATCCCAATGCTTGAATTTTTGTTAAAAAGGATTAGTTCTCCAACAAAAGATGATAAATGTTTAACAAAATAGATAAATTTTCAACTAAAAATTGTACATTATCAACAAAAAATGGAATATCTTAATTTTAGGTTCTGGAAGTGAGTTTTTTAAACAATAAAATAAATTTTAAAACAAACTGGTGAATGCTTAACCAAAATTATTGAATGTCTATAAAAAATTTCAAAGATAAAATTAAACATTTAAATTTTCAGTTAAAAAAATCAATTTTGAATAAAGAAAAAACAATTTTCGAAGAAAGAAATGAAATTTGAACTGCGAGTATTAATTTTTTACCGAAAGAAAATAATTTTTAACAAAATACATTCATTTTTAACAAAATACTGCAGATTTTACTGATATTTTCAACCTAATAGTTTCAGTTTTGGATTGAAGACACAAAAGTTAACCTTATGGTATAATCTTTGGTCAAGTTAAACAAAAATTCAATTTCTTCCCAATATGTTTGGTTCGGGTTAAATAATAATAATTTACATTAATTATTCTTAAATTGTTGTCAGTTTCATTATGCTTATAAATATGACATTCTTTGATATATTATTTCAACTGAAACTAAACTGATGATAATTTGTGGGAATTTGGCAACATTAATTTATTTCAGCTTTAAAATTGCCCAATCGACATTGAATAAAAGCGATAACAATACGTTCAAAATTTTAATGACAAAGTTATTTTTTAGAGGAGTAAATAGTCTTTTATAATAAATATTTATTTGTCGGTTTGCGAGCACTAAAAAATTGTTCTGCTATCACCTCCATGTTTTATCATTACCCTTCGCCTTGTTTCACATTGCCGACCGTTGCCCCCCCCCCCTGTAGTCATACTTCATTCTCATTATTATCTAATTAATTATTACCGAAAGAGATTATTTTTTATAGTTGTTACGTTTATTCTGATTACTAGAGTTTTATTATTTTTTTTTAAACGGTGCTCTTACGAAAAAATTCCGTTTTTTATATTCAATTTTATTATTCTTAAAAAACATTGCATTTAAATCTTATTAATTTATTTAAAAAAAAAAACAATTTCAGATAAATTATACTAACAGAACCTAAAGTTGTTAGAATATTTAAACATTTTTTTTTAATTTAATTATCCTAAGAAATTCTAAGAAGGCCAAAAAACGACTGAAAAACTTTACTATTTTCCATTCCAAACCTTTTTTTAACGCTTTGAGATTTAGAAAAAAATACTTTTTATCAAAATTGAAACACTTTTCAAAAATGAGTGAGAAAAAAGACGTTCATTGCTAAAGAAATTGTGTGTAGAATTATACTAAATATTAGAGATCACTGTATTGATTAACAGGAAACTGCATTCATAAATCGCGGCTGCGCTCCAGAACTTCCTTTATGTGGCAATGTAAACTGAAGGGAGACCTGTTTCAAGAATTCCATTTTGTGCACTTTGACCGCGCCAGGGGTAAGAAATTTATCTTTGTCAATATTTATCACAATTATAATTTTTCAAAATATTATTCACTGGAACACAGTTTACCGGGGTTTTCGGATATAGCCGCAATTGCTCTTACGGTAAATCGGGGTTCCCAGAACCATTCTTCTTCCGCTTTCAGTTTGTGCTTTTTTATAGTGCCTAATTGTAAACTGCGCAACTCCGCTGATCTTTTAAGCGGCTCCCTCTCTCCGCTTAGGCAACCTTATACGGTATATTGGGTTCCGGTAAAGCGAAGTTACAGTGTATTAAGAAATATTTAGAAAATTATTCTTTTGTTGTATAATGATCAGCAACCAAATAAAGTCTTTCTTCGACTGACAGTGTTTATGAATTTTAAATTGGAGATCTTTCTTCATTTCTTACGGTCCACATAAATTAAAATAAAATTGATTCACAAAACATTTTTTCAAACTCAGAAATTATTTTGCTAAGACTGCTATGAATCTCGCATGACTTATTTAATTATTAAATGCTCTATTTCCAATACACATCGAACAAAATTGAGCTAAATTTGATGCAACTAACGTACCTAATAATTTGATTTTAAAATGTCAAAAAACTAATTTTAATTTTATAACAAAATGTCTGCATTTAGAGGTTGTAAATACTTTAAAAAAATTTTTAAATTATGTCGGTTTTCTAATTACTAAAAATATATTGGTTTTCTAGAATCATACCTGATGGCTAAACGATTAAGTTTTTTTATTCACAAGATTTAAGTCTCCGTCATTTAAAATGCTCAAAAAGAGATGACCGTATAAAAAAGTTTTTTTTAGAAAAGCAGGTCTTTAGCTTTTAATAGAGAAATTGCTGATTTTAGAATGCATACATTTTTTTAAAAACTATTAACGTCTTAAATTCCGAGTGCTGCCTTCCAAAGTGTAGCTTTAGGTAAAAAATTTAATAAAATTTCTATCAAAAGTTTGATTGAAAATATTAATAATTCCATTTGAAACATTAAACAAGAATAGACAGGAGTTGAATTTTCTACAAAACAGAACATTTTTTAACGAAAAAGCCTGAATTTCTATAAAAATAGAATAGCCGAACTATCCTCTAAAATTTAATTCCGAGTAAAAAAATAAAATTTTGAGAAAGACAGTTAAATTTTCTACTAGAATTGTTATATTTTAGTGAAAAAAATGATATTGAACAAAGTAGCTTAGTTTCGAAAAGAGATGAATTTTCAATACAAATTATAAGTCTTCGAACAAAAATATCCATTTTTTACAAAAGAGTTTAATGTTTCACGAGTTTTTCGCAAAATTTACTAGTTTTCAATTAAAAATATATATTTTGAACCAAAATCATTAAAATTAAACTTATGGTGGAATTTCTAACCCAAAATATAAATTTTCATTAAAAATCAGCGAATTTTCAACTGAAAAATTTTTCTTTAACCAAAGAAATGATATCTTAACAAAAAATAGAATAGTTAAATTTTTTTACAAAACAGAACATTTTTAAACTAAGGTTCCATTTCCGTTTAAAAAAAAGTGAATGTTCCACAAAAAATGGAATGGTTCGAGTGAATTTTCAACTAAAGTTCTGAATCTTTAAGTAATCGAAAATGTAATTTTTAACCAAATATATAAATTTTCAACTAAAAAGATAAATTTTGAAACAAAAAAAAAAACTAAAATCCTTAGTTCGTGAAATAAATTTCTAATGAAGAAAGAAGCAAATTTTTAAGAAAATAGTTACACTTCAAACCAAAAAAATTAGTTTTTAACTAAAAATATAAAGTCTCAACTAAGGATAGTGAAACAGAGAAAAAAAAATTCAAGAAATAGTTAAATATCCACCTAAAGCAGATAAATTTTCCGCAAACAAAATACGTTATAATTGATATTTTAATCAAGAAAATTTTGTTATTTTATACCAAAGATAGTTGAATTTACTATAAAAAGATAAAATTTTGACAAAATATTATTTTGACTTTTCGATAATTTAAAATTGAAAGGAACTAAAACTGTTTTATTTTTAATTAAAACAGTTTCAAATTCAAAAATTCTAGCTAACAATTTTTTTAAATGGAAAATATCATTGGAAAAAAGTCGAAATTGTATTATTTCCAATTCAAAGTGCGAGAAATTACAAATCTTATTTTGAATTAAAGAATATCGAATATGAATGATTTAAGATAAAAAGGTTTTGAATAGGACAAGTAAAAAACGTCGAAAATGAAAAATTTTCAGATTATCCTTTTAGTTCTAAATTGTATTATTTGGTTACAAATTTAAAAACTTTCTTAAAAAGACATCCTTTTGGTTGAAAATTGTTTAGAATTCTTGATTTGGTGTTAGAAAGTAAACTGGAATCTTCTTTATATGAAAATTTATCTATTTTTTTAAGGTTTGTCTTTTTATTTTTAAAATTCACCTGCTTTAGCAGAAATTACATCTTTTTTGGATAAAAATCTTTCATGGATGCCTCTGTTTGGTTGAAAGTTTGACAATTTCCTAAAAAATTCATGAGTTGTGGTTGAAAATTCCACAGTTTAAATACTCGTTGGAAGCAAAATGGATAACGCAAAAATTCCAAAAGAAGAAGGTGAAAGGGTGTTGGCCGAGGGGAGAAACGGGCTGGGTCCTAACGAGTCTAACATAACCTTTTCATCCCAACATGTCTCTCCGACAAGCTTCACTGAGGCGGCGACTGTGCCGCCAGCTCTTTCGGAAGATGAGGGCGCGACGACCCCTATGAGTGAGGCTATGGAAACGTGAGTGGCCAATCAGTCCCCCAGTATGAAGAAACGCATTAACGGTTCCTTGAAAAGGAGACTTAGGAGACAAGCGCAGCGGGCTAGTGGAGCAGCTGCAGAACCTGGCGACTCGGCGATTACAACATTGATAACCAGCACTGAGGCTCAAACACGAGGAAGGGGCTTAGAAAGTACCCCGCTGGGAGGAGCTAAGTCTGTAAAGAGGCACAAGGCGGTCCAGCAACCGACGAACAGGGATCTGTCGGATGTTGGACTGACGGCTTCTCACAGGACTGACCCCCTGACTGTGGTGATGATGAATATGAGATACTTGGATTCGCTGTTCACTACAGAGCAGTTTGAGATCTTCAGGAAGTTTACCTGGATGGCGCTCGAAAGAGTGTCCTTAGATCAATGGCCAAAATTCAAGACCCATTTCTACAGGGGAGGGGTCTTTATATTTATGGCAGCTGACCCAGTTAGTAAAGCATGGATATACTTTCGGCTTTGGCCGACAGAAGGCCTTGGGAAGGCACATCTGTTAAGGTTGGTGGATTTCAGTTGCTTCAGAAGATGGTAAAGGCTACGTCGTGGTTTCCATGTAAACTAGTAGACACGCATGTGGTTCTACGTCGCCTAAAGGGATTAAACTCGTCACTTAAGAAGGCGTCCTAGCGTATTGTCAGGCATTATAGGCCTCAGGGAGAAGACACAGCTGGAGAATTCAAACATCTCCTAGTTTTGCAAATTCCTGACTCGCAGGTGAGGGCCCTTGTGGCCCTCAACGACAAGCCCTTCTACCTTTTTGGACAAGTAAACTTTAAAGTTGCCAGTCAGGGGCAGGAGGAGCTTGTCGATGGACAGGAAGATCGGGATTAGACCTAAATGACTGCTCCCGATCTAACCTGTACCCACATTAACTTGCATCATCGCAAAGGCGACTTTGCAGTTTTGCAGAGGGGCATGGCTGTCTGGCATACATATATCTCACTAATCCAGGAACCCTAGTTAGTTTGAGATACCATTAGGGGTTTAGAAGAGAGGCTGGTTTTTGTTATAGGGACCCCAAGGCGGCCAATACAAGGGCTTGCATACTCTCGATGGGAGTCAATGTCGTCCCGCTGCTCGAGCTATGTTCCAGATACCTGATGGTGATAGTCACGGATTTTAAGAAATAAGAAGGCTGGTCCTGGGATCAGCTTACGGACAGCGATAATAATCCACCAGTGAAGATACATACACTGGTAGAATACTGCAAGGTAAGGGGTCTTTCTCTTCTGCTAGGGTATGATGCTAACTCCAACCATACTTCGTAGGGTAGCACGAACATGAACTGAAGATGTAATGACCTATTAGAATACCTAATGACCATCGACTTAGATATTCTTAATACGGAGAACACCCCCATGTTTCGTTATTTGGTCAGGAAGGAAGTTATTGACGTAACTCTTTGTACCGGTAGTTTTACAGATAACATCAAGAAGTGAAGAGTCTCAGATGAACCCACTCTTTCAGATCACTGTCTGATAGAGTTCGTGTTGGAAGCCGCTGTAACCATCTGCCCTAAATGGGTCAGAAATACCAGAAGAACGGACTGGGGTCAGTTTTCTATAGAATGAGGAAGTGCACTTTCAGAAGTACCCAGGTCAATTAGGGACGTGGATATACTAGAGATGGCGACCGAAATTTTCACGGAAGCAATTTAAATACACTTATGAAAGTAATTGTCGGCCTTCAAAAGTGCGATAGGCTGGAGAAACACACAAAGCATGAAAGCTGGACCAACTTTTGCACTAATATCGAGAAAGGAGCAGAGGTGGCTAGACTGGACAAGCTGCTATCCGGATGCTATTCTCGGAACACTAAAATTGTCCGGCGAGGGATACTCAAAGCTTGACGGGGATACCTTGGCTCACCTGATCAAGGCACATTTTCCGGGCATCAAAAAGCTATGAGAAGAGCGGACGGCACCTCCGAGGCAATCAAAGCAGCCTGTAGCTCAATTAGGCCCGCAACAGCGGCTTGCTAACGAGATCGTCAACCCCAGCCAGGGTCATCTGGGTCCTGAAGTCCTTCAGTCCTTCAGTCGTTATAGGCTATGCGGACGATACACTGTGTCTCGTGCGCGATCAGCATCTAGATGCGCTCTTGGGAGTAATGCAGCAAGCACTAAGAATAGTAGATTCATGGTGTAAGAGGACTAGACCATGAGTCCTCTTACATTCTGGATAAGAAGCTGTCATGGAACGAGCACCTGGAAGACAAGTGCAAGAAACTAGGAGCGACGCTTTCGCTCTGTAAAAGAGCCATTGGGAATAGCTAGGGCTTGAAACCGGAGACACTTATGTGGATCTACGCAGCGATCCTGCGACCGAGACTGACCTATGCGTTAGTCGTCTAGTGGACCTGGGTAGAACTTTCTACTGTGAAGCCCGACTAGAAAAAATTATGGGACAGATTCTGAGAGGTATCACTGGTGCCTCTAAGTCGACACCCACGATGGCCCTGGGGCTACTAATATGTTTGGAGCCCCTTCATCTCACCATAAAGTTTGTGGCTGCAAAGGCAGTCTCTGGAATGCGGTCCCTGGCTGCAGACAGGCTAAGACACTCTTTGGCTTAAAGCTAAACCCTCATCGAGCGAAAGAAACACTTCAGCTCGGGAGGAATGAAGTCAAAGTCCTAACAGAAATGTTTGTAGGACATGGCAGCCTTACTGGCAGGATTACAGACATAAGATCGGGCTTGAAGAAAGTCCTCTCTATCGTCTGTGCAGAAAGGATAATGAGACTTTCACTCATATCCTCTGTGACTGCCCTGCGATTGCGGGAAAAGGTGTAACCCTCACAGGCAGCTTCTGCATCAGTGAGTCTGAAATATCAGCCAACAGCATAGCAGCGGTCCTCTCTTTATGGAGAAGGCTTTAGGGCCATGTTTAAGGCTTATAAGACGACGCAACGGGATTACCCAAGCGCGAGGGTCTGTGATGGTCTCAGCCCAGAATATTATGAATAATAATAATAATTGGTTAATAATATTGGTTGGTTAGACACTTGGATTTCACCTCAGAGGTCCGGGGTCCAATCCATGAGCCAGTACCTATAGAAATTTGTTAATGTACTTTCACCGAGGTTCTGGTGGTTCGGAACCCACCTTAGGCTGTAGGTCCCCCCATCGCGTACTTGACAGCAACCCAGTCCGTCAATGATGGGGTAAAAACCAGGCTTTGTTCAATATGTATGGACAGGCTGCTCTCATCAGATCAATTGATTGCATTATAAAAATGCGTCCGTGACTGATGATATATACCGGGACCTCCCCATACAAAAATGATCAAATAGAAAACCAAACTCTAACCAAAAATGCCTTCGACATGTTAGGCAGTATAAGCCTGTGACAACATTTCAACACATAAATGTTTTTTATACTAATAATAATTATCCTTTCAGTTCTAAATTTTATTGTTTGGTTAAAAATTTAAAACTTTGTTAAAAAGACATCCATTTTGGTTAAAAATAGTTTAGAATTCTTAATTCAGTGTTAGAAAGTGAACTGAAACCTTCTTTAAATGAAAATTTAACAATTTTTTTAAAGGTTTGTCTTTTTGTTTTTAAAATTCACCTGCTTTAGCATAAATTACATCTTTCTTGGATAAAAGTGCCTCTATTTGGTTGAAAATTTAACAATTATCTTAAAAAGTCATGATTTGATTTTTAAAATTCCACTGTTTAAATATGATGTGTGGCTGTTTAAAAAAGAGCTGAGATATTTTCACGATGAAAATTCAACTACTTAAAAAATTTCGTAGCTATTTTTATTTAATTAAAAATCCGTTTGTATTAAAATCTTCTTTAGATAAAAATGCAACTGTTTGGTCAGAAATTAAACTATTTTGTGAAAAAGCTATACTTTTTGGTTAACAATTCAATTTTCATGAAAATTGAACTATTTCGCAGAATATATGTTTTTGTTTAAAATTTATAGTTTGGTGTGAAAACTGAACTAAAATCTTTTCCAGATAAAAGTTCCCCTTAAAAAAGAGGCCATTTAATCATTACAAATTCATTTTCTTCGGTACAATATTTAACCTTTTTTGAATGAATATACTTACAAATTCATATTGACATCGTGAAAACTAGACTAAAATCTTTTTCAACAGAAAATTCAAATATTTTTTAAAAATTTATCTTTGTGATGTAAAACTTTACTTGTTTTATAAAAAAAATTATTTTTAAATAAGAATCTAGCTTTTTGGTACAAAATCTTTCTTCTTTGCGTCAGTCTTCAATTAATTTATTCAAAAGAAATTGTTGAATAAATTTTTTTAAAAAGTACTTTTTTGTTAAATATTTGTATATGGAGTTGAAAATTGATCTTTTGAGTTGAAAGTTTAACTGTTTTGTTGAAAATGAATCTTTTTTAATTGAAAATACCCCTGCTTGGGTAAAAGTTAATTAACAAGTTATTTCTTTACAGAAAACGTTACATTTCCATTTTTTTAAGATTGATCTATTTTAGTTAAAAATTCGCTTTTTTGTCAAGAAGCAGTCTTTTAGTAAAAAATTTCATTTTTGTTCATTGAAAATGTATCATTTTCTTGAAAAAGAAATTCTTTGCTAAAAGTCATATTTTTTGTTTTAAAATTAAATTTTTTTAGAGAACATTTTTTTCTGGCTTGAAGGTTTAATAATTCAGATAAACTTTTATCAATGTTTTTTAGTAAAAAATCTTTGTTTGTTGGATATTGTTTTCGTGTTTTCAAAATTCCTTTTTTTTGTTGTATAAATTTCATTTATTTTTATTAATATATAAACTATGACACTTTTTGGTTGGAAATTTGTCTTTTTAGGTTGAAAATTTAACTATTATGTTAAAATTTCATATATTTGAAAAGTCACCTTTTATTTTAGAAAAGACATTTTTTTCAAATAAATTAGTAATTTCTAAAACTTTTTGTTTTCATATGAAATACTGTTTTATCCCGTTTATAAAATGTTCTGTGTTAAGATTATTACAAGAATAAAATGCTGGTAATTGAATATTAGTGATTTGAAATGAAAAATCAGAGTATTTTAAAAAAGTTTTCGAGTTTTTGCCTTAATTTTTTTGGCTCAACTTTATTTTACATGGTGTGGACCGTAAGATATAAAGAGAAATCTATATTTAAAAATGAATTATTCGTTTGTTATTGAGGAAACTCTGATTGATCAATTGACACTTCTTGTTAATTTTCTTTAACTCTTTTTCTTTTAATTTAACCGCTTATTTAATTATTGATTTGAAAAAAATATACATTCTTTACAGTTCATTGTCTTAAGAAACTCCCTCATGGATCCGGCTTTGGATGTACTGCTGTCAAACCGATAGGAGTCGAACCACTGATAAGAGAAACGCGTCCAGTATTTGGTTAACTACCAATTTTAAGCAATTAAATTATCAACAGATATTATTTTTGTAATCTTGATATTTATACAGTTATTATTTCTGTAATCTTGATATTTATATAATTTTTGTTAACAGAAAAATAAAAAAATCTTACTCAAAATAATAGTAGCGTCGAGAATTTATTTTCTAAACAGTGAGTCATACATACTCAAAATGTTTACTTGACCGTGTTACGCCAGTTTAAATTTTTTTTCGGCATTTATTTTTGTATTTTTCGCAATATAAATATGTCAAAAAAATAATTTTTAACCCTCAAACTTTTCTTCTTCAAAAATAGTAAAATCATTGGGAAATCACTATCATGCAGAAACTTTTCGAGTTATTTATTTCTATAATCGTAATTTATGCTCATTGTTTTTTTAGAAAACCCAAATTTATCAGAGTTATAGCATTTAGCAAATTAAAAAAAAACACGAAAATCAACATTTTAAGCCAAATAACGCATGATATGTAAAAAGGCAAGAGAAGAAAAATGTTTCTTTATCAATTACCTGCAAGATTATTCAATAAAAAATAGTTTTTGGTTTCGTACCTAAAGGTATGCCGCACATTGATAAGAAAAATGACTTGTTTGGTTCAGAATGACTTACAGCCTACCTATGTTCACCGATATCGACAAAAAAAAATTTGAAAAATAACTAATAAGATTTTTAAGAAAATTGTCCAAACTGATTTTCAAATTAGGTTTTCATTTTGTTATAAACAAACAAATATAACAAAAAATGGCCTTTTGCTATTTGACGTTCCAGGTGCTGGCCAATAACAGGAAAATGGTTCAAATCGCCTAAATTGCATTAGTTAAAGATGCGCAAAAATTAGACAATATACAAAAAAACTTGTTATCAACAAATTTTTTGTTAAAAAAAATTTTTCTATAATTTTCCATAAATACACGTTTTTTCAAGTTATGTTGCAAGAAATTAGAATTAAAACAATACTATGTTAAAAAATGTCTCTGCTGGTTATGATTATTTATATTATAAACAAATTAAATGTACAAATGCAGTAACCAGGCATTTTTCGACACAAATATTCGTTTTTGTCTAAGTCTTTTTTTCAATTTGGAAAATGATGATTTTAGAAAAAGTCATTATTTATTGAATAATCTAAAGATTTTTTAAACAAATTTAATAAGCAAATGCATTATTCGGGCATTTACTGATAGAAAAATTTGGCTTTTAAAATGGGAGTCTTTTCAGTTGAGAACTTCATGACGATTTCAGCAAAAATCATAATTTTTAGATAAATTTTATGATTTCTGCAAAACAAATTTTAGAAACAAATGCAATGCATTTGTTGTTAAATGAAAACGTTTCGTCATTCTGAAAAACTAAAAAAGATATTGAGTTTTTAATATCTATCAAGCGGTGCTCCAAATTTCCAACAACTTTGAAAAAGTTTTTATTATCTAGATTTCCGTACATTTTGCATATTTCAAACATTTCTAAGATTTCCGAAATTTCAAAAAAGGTTGAAAATTTCTAAAATTATATAAATGTCTGAAATTATTATAACTTCTAAAATTTTCACAAATTTTTGAATATTCGAAATTTCTAAAAATCCTAGTGTTCAAAATTATCGAAAAATTTGTAATTCCTAAAACTATCGAATTTTCTGAAATAGTCTAAATACATAAAATTATCAATATATCTAAAATGTTCCAATTTTATAGAATTTTTGGAATGTTCCAAATTTATGAAATTGTCAAAAATTATAACAACTTTTAAAATTTTTCAAACTTATCGAATTACGATTTTTGAAGTTTCTAAAATTTGAAAAAGACTGAAATATCTAAAAAAATAAAATTTAAACCTTATTAAAATTGATAAAATTATAAAAACTTCTAAACCATTCAAAATTCCTAAAATTGCCTAAATTTCTCAAATTATAACAACGTCTTAAATGTTTTAAATTTATAAAATTACCAGAATTTTTTAAATATTCAAAATATCTAAATTCTCTAAAAAAATTCTGAATTAAAAAAATGCTTTAAAAATTTTTAAATTAAAAAAATGCTTAATATATTTTTTAATTAAAAAGAATGGTAAATTCTCTAAATTTTTAAAGTGTTCTTTTTTTCTCAAATTATTAAAGTTTCTGAAATGATCAAAATGTTGCAATTTTTCAAAAATGGCTTATTTCTTCAGAACTTTTAAATTTTTGGTTTCCAAATTTATTTCAATTCTAAGATTTTCAGAAATTTTCAAATTTCTCTAAAACTCTCAAAATTTTCAAAGACATAATTTTTAAATATTTCTTGTCATTTCAATTTACCATAAATTTTCAATATGTTCAAACCTTTCAATATTTACTGAATTCATATAAAAATATTAAGTAACTTTTTGCACCTAAAAATTAGAACCTTAGCCCCCTTTCACAGAAATAAAAATGGACTGAAATCATATATATCTTCCTAAAATTAAATTTTTAAAAAATTTTCTGTTCAATATCTTCCACTCATTATATTATATTTAAGGACACGGCTGAACAAGGAATGTGACTACCACTTAAGAAGGTGCCGCACGCGAGTTTCATTTGGTAACTTGCACAATTTCGACGTTCCAACGTCAAAAGTTAGTTTACTAAGGTGACGAAACGTCATCCAAACGATTGATTAACGAATTTTTAAAAAAAATCAAAAATTTTCGTGCAGCATCAAGTTAAAAGTGATTGGATATATATTTAAAAAATTAAATAATGAGAATTCAAAATTCAAATTCGGAGCTTTCAGAATAAATCAATTAAAAATGGAAACGTTAAGAATTAAAAAAATGTATACCTAACAAAACTAAACCATTTTAAAAATAAGCATCTCAAACTATAATTTAGAGCAGAAGTTAAAGAAACTTTTAATGAGGCACAATCTTAACAGATAAAAAAATTATTTCCGTTTGCTTTCAAAAATTCAACTATTTTAGTAGAAAATTCTACTTTGTTGATACGTTTTTTTCTGTTTTAAAATTTATCTTTGTCGTTGAAAAATAAAATTGCTTTGTTAAAAATTCAATTGTTTGGTTAGAGATTCATAATTTTAGTTCAAAATACACCCATTTGGCGGATTTTTTTTGTTCGTTGTTTTCTTTTTACAAAATTAAAACATTTTGGTATTTAAATTCGGCTTTAATGAGAAGAAAATATCTTTTTTGCTAAAAATTTAGCCCTTCTGGTTGAAAATCAAACTAATTGGGTTGGTAATTCAGCTCTTTTATTAAAAATTCATACTTTTTGTTTGAAGTCAACTGTGTTTGATTTAAATTTAAAATATTTTTTGGTAGAAATAATATCAATTGTTATATTTTTTGTCGAGAATTCATCTATTTTGGCTAAAAATTTATACATCTTTTTAAAAGTTCAACCGTATTGGTTGAAAATTTATTTTTTTGGAAATTCGTTCCTTCTGGTTAAAAATTCGTCTTTTTGGTTAAAAATTAAGATTTTTAGTTGAAAAAGACGTACCTTGTTGAAAATTCAGTTGTTTAGCTGAAGATTTTAAAATTTTGTAAAAAAATGTATGTCTTTGGTCTACTACTTTTCATCATTTCTACTTTTTGCATTTTGAATATTTGAACATTTTAGAGACTTTTCGTGAATAGTTTTAGAACTACTAATCAGACTCATTAGAGTTATGTTTCACTGCATAGTATTCTAAAAAAAAATCTTCTGAAAATCTATTTTGTAGTTTCCCAAAAAACCCTATAAGTGGAAAGTTCAGGTTTGCGGTTTTTTGGCACGAATAATTTAAAAAAAATTTTTTTCAACAAATAGTTTCTAATACTGAGAGTATTATTTCATACTGCTAACTAGATGTTTAGTGAAATTATTGCGAAAATTAATTTCTGTGTATAGCAATTTTCGTTTATAATAATATTATCGTGGTGTTTTACGAATTGTGAACTTGCTTTAATTTCCACAGTTAAAGCAAGGCGACAATAAACAAAATTTAACAGATATAATTCTTGCAACATATTTATTATTATTACTAACGAAATTATCTTAGAAAAAAACGTCATAAAAAATCACAAACTTCTGGTAATTATAGAAAATAATAAATGATTTGAATAATTTTTTTTTAACTTGCATGAACTATTATCCCACTAAATAATTTTAATTTTTATGTAAAATCATATAATAATCATTTATGATGTTGAGAATAAGCTCTAATGTATTTGGCTATTTTATTGATTACTTTTTCTTTTTTTACTAGTTTGAAATTAATGTTTTTCGTAAAAATCTAAATATTTTATTCGCTCCTAGTAATTAATTACCTTTGGTTTAAAATTTAAATGTCTAGTCAAAAATTCGCTCTTTTCAATAGATAATTAATCCTGCGGTTTAAAATTTCGTCTGAAAAATTTGACTGAAATATTGTCGGACTTAAAAAAACAAAAATTTGCTGAGGATTCATTATTTAAATCGACAATTCATCTCTTTGCTAAACAATAATGTTTTTACTGAAAATTTAACTATTCATTTTTTAGCTGAAAACCTTTTTTATCTGAAAATTCATCTCTCTTGTACAAATTAATCTCCTGGGTTAGCGAATAATTTTTTTAGGCAGAATTCAATTATTTCAGTATTATGTAATTAAAAAATAACCTTTTCAGTTGGAAATTTCAATATTTGGTTGGAACGGGATATTTTTCAGCTAAAAAATCAACTTTTTGTCTGAGATTTCACTTATCTTGTTCAGAAATCGTCTTCTTTGGCAAGAAATTTATCTACTTGGTTGGCAATTAGTCGATGGTCTCATATATATTTAAGAACGTCTCGTAATAAAATTTACCAAAGCTTTCTGAATCTAACATAATAACTAAATCTCCTTGAACTTAAATATAAATTATTTATTATAAACTCAAAAAGCATATAGCGTCTATTGTTTAAAAAATACAAAACATATAAAAAGGGCTCCATACATTGAAAAATTACAAGTGGTAAATAACCTGGAATTAGCAGGGAAGCTTTTTTAAGGATTTCAGAAGTCTTCCTGTTATAATATCATTTAGTGTTGTATTCTTTATAATTACAAATATCGAATCATCTTGCAAAAATAAATAAATCAGGTACTTATTATATTGCCCATATTTCTAATATTAAAAATGATTTAGTTATAAACCTAATATTCCTAATTTTGTAAAGATGAAAATTTTGGAATGAATACAGCTATGAGTATTATATTGAATCCCATCAACTAAATACTATCGAATGTTTCAAACATATTATTTTGTGCCCATAATGTGATAACAAATTTCAAAGGTTTCGAATTTTTTGTTGCCATTCTCTTGATTTTGAATGAAGCAACCATAACCTTTTATGATAAAAACAGGAACTTCGGAGGATCATGTGCATTCTCCTCTACACGAAAATGCAAACGAATATATATAGGTAATCTTGACGATTCCTGTGCAGGAATGTGGCTAAGGAACCTGTGCATGTTCCTGCGAAGGTACCTGTACATGCTCCTGCAAAGGTACCTGTACATCATCCTGCAAAGGAACCTGTACATGATCCTGTAAAATAATATGCACATGCTCCTACAAAAGAACCTGTACGTGATCCTACAAATGAACCTGTACATGATCCCACAAAGAAACCTATACATGATCCTACAAAGGGACCTGTACTCGATCCTGCAAAGAAACCTGTACATGATACTGAAAAGGACCTGTACATGACCCCACAAAGTAACCTGTACGTGACTCTGCAGAGAAAAAAGAATACAAGCTAATCTTTGAATGACACCGTACAGGTTCATTCGCCAAGTGAATTAAGGTGTAAGTCAATGTACGAAAACATGTTTAGAATACTTTAAATGAACCTGCATAGGAACTAACCCACGAGGGTTTTCTAGCAGCTTGGCTCTATCGATAGTGAGTTGGATATTCAAAGGAATAAAAGGAAGGCAATTTGGTAGCTGTAGACGTCATGAGTTTTTGCGATTCCTTTATGTACAGGAACCTATACGTATTTCTGTACAGGAGCCTTCCAAAGGTTCTTTTGTCGGCCTTCTGCAAGAGACCCTATAGGAGTTTTTGTACAGGAACTTACGTCTCAATTTTCTTGATCAAAGACATTGTCCAGGTTCTTTACAGATTTCTGTAAAGGTTTATGTACAGGTTTCTGTACAGGTTTGTGTACAGGTCTCTGTACAGGTCTATGTACAGGTTTCTGCACAGGTTTCTGTACAGGTTTCTGTACAGGCTTATGTACAGGTTTCTGTACAGGTTTGTGTACAGGTCTCTGTACAGGTTTATGTACAGGTTTCTGTACAGGTTTCTGTATAGATTCCTGCCAAGGTTTCTGCACAGGTTCCTGTATAGGATCATTCAAAAGTCCCTCTGTAGGATCATGTCCAATTACTTTTTCTAAACTTCTGCACAGGAACCGTGAAGATTAAGTGAACAGGTTCTTGTGCAGTTTTCTGTAGATGCACATTACAAGATCCTTTGAGTTTCCCATACAGGATCTTTTAGCTGAGAACGTACTTGTTCTGAAAAAAATCAAATAAAATCTAGCATAAAAATTCTTGTTCGCGATAATCATTCTGGGGGTATGTACATTATTATTGCGTTAACTGAGATAATTATTATTTTATTGTATTTGGTGAAACGTTATAAAATTTCGTAATATTAAAGATAAAACAACAAGTGTCGTAATGGCGTTTCATTGGAACAAATTCGGTATTTTAAGTGTAAATAGTTTTCAATTAGTTAAGATAAGGACATATTTGTGTCGCTTCTTATCAAAATTAAACTTATAACTGCTAAATTCTACAACCTTCATAAATAAGTTGAGGTAAACCTTGTATATATGAAGTAAGTAACTGAAGAAATTTTCTCGTATTTATCACCCTGCTTAGAAACAAATTAATACAAAAGTTTTTAAAATTTAACAGCCATGCGAATTTTCATGTTGGCCTTTCTTTGCTGCCTTATTTGCAGTTCTGCGTATGAAATAATTTATAGAACCCTAGATATTGCTGAACGTAAGTTTAAAAATATATTTTATTCCTGATATGCGAAGTGTTTCTTCGTTCCAAAATTTCAAAAGGGTACTCAAATATTTTTCATACTAGAAAATTTATTGTACCTAAAATAGTATCTTAAGAAATTCCGTTTTTATATTTTGGAAAAATTCCTTGTTCTACAGGATCGAAATTGACTTTTTCCCGGATATCTCATATAACATATGTTTCTCAAATGTGTACCTTATTATTAGTTAAATATATTACAGAATTATACTAGAAAAGTTTGAAAAATTAGTCTTTTTGTGTGAGAAAAGTTATTGTTTAATAATGCGAGACTTTTTTATTAACTATAGAAATTTTAAGGGAAAAATACAACAACTATACTAAAAATGTTTTTTTTTTTAATTCGTACCTCATTTTTTTAAATAACCCATTTACATTAGAAAAATTTGTATAACCTAAAATTGTTTAAAAGTTATAAATGTTTTTTAAAATCTATAATAATTTCTGCTTTAGAGCGCGAAAATAACGTGAAATTGTTAAAGCGTTTACAGTGTTGGTTAAAAAAACATCAGCAAAAATAGAAAATTTGACAATTTAAATAATGTTAATGACGATCAAAAAAATCTTGTGACTTGCTTAATAAAAATACTAATTTTTAACTGAACAAAAACATAAAAATAAAATCACGAATTGTAAATTTTTTTTTAATTGAATAATTTTTTTATACAATAACCGATTTTTGATAAAAGACGTTGAAATAACCTTTAATTATTCCAAGACTTTTGTTACTTTTTAAAATTTATATCAAAGTTTCGGTTAAGAACTGCTAGTTTAATGTACAATTGTAGAAAAATGTAATTCTTTTTGAATTCTAATAATATTCAAATGCGAATAAAAAATTTCAGCTTGAAGCGCTAACATAACATTAAATTGTCAAAAATGTCTAGATTTTCTTTTAAATTATATTTTTTCAGTAAAAAAAAACTTCCGATGAAAAATGCTAAACTAATAAAAATTAATAAATGATCCTGAATCAAGTTAAAATAATAATTTATTTATTTTTTAAGTACCAATATTCTTTTTAAAAGGCCATCGTATATTGAAATTGTCAGAAATTTGTGAATAGTCTTAAAAATTAAATTTTTTAATTTTAAAATACCATATTTTGAAGAATAATAGAAGCAACATTTGAAATTGTTCAAGCTTATCAATTGCATTATTTGAATCAGTAAATGTGAATCTGATGATATTTGTTAAAAAATACCAATTTCAGATAAAGCACAACTAACTTAACCAAAAATTGCTGAAAAACTAAATATTCTTCAAAATATAATTATTTTTTATTACGATACTATAATTTAAGGTTGGGAATATTAAATTGAGAGGTTTGGCCAAGTTTTGTTTGACAAGAAAAATTTCTGCTTGTTTGGTAATATTGCAAGTTGAGCTTCAGAAAAATTTGGCAGATTTATATAATTTAATTCGATGCGCAGTCGTATTCTATGGCACACACGTATGCGCAGTATTTTTTTGGCGGCCTCAAAACAACCCTAAAAAATGATCCATGATTGTTTTTTTAATTTATTTTTTAAAAATTACGAGAAAAATTAATTTTTAATTTTTTGTAAGTAAATGAAATAATTAGGTTGCATATTCCTGGTGGCATTCTAGAAGAGTCAAAGAAACAAATTAGATTTGGCGTCAAGTTAGATCACAAAAATCTTTTGACATTTTCTTGAACCTTATCGTGAAAAGGGCCCAGCAAGCCATCATTTTTTTGTTCGAACAAAAAAAAATTCATTGCAATTACAAAAAGAAATTTAATCAGGCAGTAGCTATAGTAAAAACTAAATAAATTTATTTATTGTTTAAGTCATTATCTTTGGATTTATAATAAATGTTAAACATCACTAAATTGTTTGGCAGAGCAATGCATTGAAAAATCGTCCCTGAGGACAAAGACTGGGTTCAAGTATCAATGTACACTCAAGGAAGGTCCTGAGGGTAGAGCATTCCATTTCGTGCACTTTGACCGCGCCAGGGGTAAGAAATTTTTTTTAGCAAAAACTTTCCATTAATATATATAAATTAATTTTTTGTTTTCTTTAACTCTTTTTTCAATTCGAATGCAGTTCTATGCCTTCAGAGAACACCTTGTGGCGGCTTTAAATGTGCTGCTGTCAAACCAGTAGGAATTGAACCAATAAACAGACATCCAATTGTACTCGGAAACCAATATTAAGCAATTATATCATTACCAGATATGGTTTGTGTAATCCTGCTATGTATAGAATAATTCTTACCAGGAGAATAAAAAAATCTTAATTAAAAAAATCTCTGTGACATTTTTTGTACTGTTCAGCAAGATCTAATCTTTTTTAACTATAAATAATGATAATTTTTAGTTCAATATTTCCCTCCCGTGTAGGAATATAATCAGGGATCCGGCCGGGTACCGGCCGGATAGCCCCGCTTTAAGCCGGGCGCTGGTCGGGGAATCCGACCGGGATCCGGCTAAAAACGTCGCGGTAAACTGGTCGTACCCCAGCTTCATTACTGGCCGGGATACGGTCGGGTGCTCCGTCAAAAAAACGGTTAAGAAATGTTGCTGCAGGCAAGAAAATTGGAGCAGAATTTTATTCCTTGATGATAGAATCTCGTAGCAATTTGGAAGCCACGTGGTGATTTAAGGTTAGGAGGGAAGAAAGTAAAAACTGTATGAACAAGATTATATTATAATTTAAAATAATAATTATTCGCGCACTAAGTGGGGGGTTCGAACTAATTATTGAAATAAAGTTGATTTTAATCGCGAGTCTAGATTTTATTTGCGAACTTCAAAGAGACGACGCGAAGTGAGTGCAACAAACATCCTCGTTCCAGGTGCGAAACTGAAAATTACTGAGTGTCTATGCAGACTCCAGATGCAGTAGGCGCTATGTATGGCGGTAAGTTTGAAAATGTACAGACTAAACATTGTCTGAGTATAGAGAAGTTTATAAAAATTGTATCATTTCTGTTGTTGCACATAGCAGAATCGATAACAGTTTAATTTAAAAAGTTAAATTATTCGAAAAAATGTAATGTTTTTTTTAAGAATTTAAGAAAGCTCATTTCTGTTTCACTGATCTAATAAATCTTTACCTTTTAATTTTCAAAAAATTATTCATCTAGCATGCATAATTACGTCTTTGATAATATCACGGCTCTTAAAAAATGTGTAATTTCTACAAAAACATTAACCTGACCAGTGCCCAGCCGGCTCCCGACCATGGGACATAACCAGGGTTGGCCCGGCTAGTAACCGGCCGGCCCCGGACTACGTGATTCGAGACAATTGTAGCCCGGTCGGGATCCGACCAGAAACCTTGTTGTAATAGGGCAAACCGGGGAAATTTCTACAAGGGTGGAAGAAGATAAAATACAATTTTTATTAGTTCAGTCTATATTTTTAAAGTCGAAATACAGTTAGGAAAGTCTCAGAGAAATATAATTTTCGTTCAAGAAACAATAAGCTTCAGTTTTGTGTTTGTCTATACTTTATTACATGTTATTTTCAAATAAAGGAATTACATCGCTAAAGACTAAATAGCTGATGAAATCATGATTTCTGCACAATAAACCTTAAGTCGTATAAAACTTTCACGATTGTAAATTAAACTTTAATTATAAGGATTTGCAGATAGTTACCAAACATTTTCCACCGAGTAATTGATTTTTTCTTAACATTGCTGATCAATGCATTTTGCGATCATCCATAAATTAGGTAGAAATTTTTGTGTTTTATTTATAAACAAATGCTGAAGTTTGAACATCCTAATTTAATTATTTTCAAAATTTGTATTTCAGTAGATGTCTTCAAATTCTAGATAATTTTCTTGCAATCAGCAGAATTATCTGAAATTTTATTAAATTTGCTTAATTTCAGCAGGATTCTTTTGAATTCAGTAGAAGTACCCTCAATTGTCGAGAAAAAATCCGTAGTCCGTAAAAGTCCGTAAAATTCTCTTGACTTCAGCACAATTACTTTTCATTTTATTTAATTATCTTTGATTTAATATAATTCTCTTCGATTTTGTGTACATTTCTTAAATTCTGTATATTTCTCTTATATTTTATTTCATTATCTTTAAATTAGAAAAATTCTCTTAAATTTTAAATTTCAGCAGAATTCTCTTGAAGTTTGTTTATATATTTTTTTGAATTCCTCAGAATGCTCCTATATTTTATTTTATTATTTTAGAATAAAAAAATTCTCTTCAATTACGTAGAATTATCCTGAATCCAGCGGAATTGTCTTAACATCAGTAAGACTTTCCTGATTTCTGTAAAATTCACTTCATTTCGGCAGAGTTCTCTTCAATTGTTTAAAATGTTCTGTGGTTTAATGAAAATTTCTTAAATTTCTTATACATTTCTTGAATTATGTAGAATTTTTTTCTATTTTTTTCAATTCTCTTTAATCAAGTATAATTCTTTTGATTCTCTGGAATTTTGTATAATTATCTCAGATTCGTCAGAATTCTCTAGAATTTAGTGGAAGTATCCTGAACGCTCTAGAATTCTCTTAAAATTGATAAACTCTCTTAATTATATAAAATTCTCTTGAATTTAGCAGAATTTTCTTAAATATCAAAAACCTTCATGGATACTGTAAAGTACCCTTGACCTCAGGAGCCATCGCTTGAATTTTCTTTAATTCAATTCCATTCAGTCTAATTCTCTTAAATTTTGTATAAATTTCTTGACTTGTGTATAATCCTTTTTTTTGTTTAATTCTCTTTAATCCAGTAGAATTCTCTTGAACCCTGAAATTTGGTGGAATTATCTCAATATAAGCAGAATTAACTTGAATCCAGTACATAAAAGAATACTGTCTTTTCTAGTAATCTATTGAACTATATATAAATCTCTTGAATTAATAAAAATGTTCTTAAAATCAGTAACAATTTCTTAAATTATGTAAAACTCTGTAGAATTCTCTTGAAATTAGAGAAACTTTAGAATTATGCAGAATTCTCTTGAATTCAAAAGAATTTTTTTTTTAACGGTCAAACTTTTTAGAATTTCGTAAAATTCTCTGGATTACAGCGCAATTTGTTTTTATTTTGTTTAACACCATTTGATTCAATAGCATTTACTTACATTTTTCATAATTTGTTTTAATTCTGTAGAATTATCTTCTTTTTATATGATTCTCTTTTAATTTATCAAAATTTCCTGGAATTCAGTAGAATTTTCTGAAAATCAGAAGAACCTACGTGAATTCTGGAAATTCATTTACTTTTAGCAGAATTCTTTTCATTTTATTTTTAATTCTCTTTAATTTGATATAACACCCTTAAATCAGGTAAAACTGTTTAAATTAATTTCATAGAATTCTCTTACATTTTATATTCTTAGATCAACAAAATTCTCTGGAATTTTGTAAAAGTTTCTTGATTTTTGTAAACTTTTCTTAATTTTAGCAGAATCTTCTTAAATTTTGTTGAATTCTCTTTAATTAAATATAATTTTCTTAAATTTTGCATACACTTTTTTAATATTGTAGAAAAAATTCTCTCGAATTTAGCAGAATTTTCTTGTAATCTGTGTAATTCTCTATAATTCAGAAAAATAGTCTTCATATCTGGAATTTGGTAAAATTATGTGAAGGGCGGAAGAATTTCCTTGAGTTTATTAGAAGTCTCCTGAAAAAAATCTCTTGGATTTTGTTCAGCTTTCTTAAATTCTGTAGAATTCTCTTATATTTGGCTTATTCCCTTAAATCTACTAGAATTCTTTTGATTTCTCTAGAATTTTCTAGAACTATCCTAAGTACAGTAGAATTCTCCTGAATTCTGTATAAGTATCCTTAATTTACTATAATTTTTCTAAAATTAGCAAAATTTTCTTGAGCTATGTAGAATTCTCTTGAATTCAGCAGATTTTTCTTGAAATCAGTGAAAATTTCTTGAGTTCTGTAAAAAAAATTTAATTGCAGCAGGTTTATCTTGGTATTACATTTTTTTACTTGAATTCTATGAAATTCGGAAGAATTCTCTTGAATTCTGTCAAGGTATTGTGAATTCTCTAAAATTTGTTAGCATGCAGTAGAATTCTCTTATATATCTCAAATTTAGCAGAATTCTTTTAAGTTTGGTAGAATGCTCTTGAATTCAGCAGAAGTCTCCTGAATCCTGAATAATACTTTTGAATCCAGTAAATTAGTTAAGATTCGCCTAATTTTAGCAGATTTTTTTTAATTAAGCAGAATCTTCTTTCATTTCGAATTAATATCTTTCGAATTCAGTAGAATTCTCTAAAATTTAGTAGAAATTTCATACATTTAGTAGAAATCTCTAGATCAGTAAAGTTCTCATGGAGTTTATTTCATTTGATTAAATTTAGTAGAACGTTTGTGTATTACTTTTAATTCTCTTCAGGTTAGTCGAGTAATCTTGAATTAAAAAATTATTTTGAATTAAGTAGAATTATTCCGAATCATAAAGAATTAAATTCAGCAAAATTTTTTTGAAGTCTGTTAAACTGCCTATGAATTCTGTAGAATTCTTTTGAATTGAGTAAAAATATCTTTATTTTTACAGAATTATATTCAATAAAATTTAAATAATAACAAAAATATCTTTAAAATATTAGATAGATAATAAGAAATTAATGATTTCAAATTAAAGGATCCTGAAATTAAAAATGAAATATCAAAAGATTCTTGACAATTTAATAAGAAAAGGAATGAAATCGTATAATTTGAAAATCAAAGCACTTCATAGTAAACAATTAAAACCTATGAAAGAGAACAATTTTAAATTGAGCGTTCAACATGTAAATTCAAAAATCTAAAATTATTTTAGCAATTTGAAATTAACGAATTTATGCCGTTATTGCCATATTAATTTCAGTTACATAGTTTAATTTTTGGCCTTTTGAGATTTCAAATCTCATTTTTATTTTTTTACTGTCAAATCTTTCTTTGCAACTATTATTGACTGTCGAAATTTCCTAATAAAATAATTTTTAATTTGTAGTTATTTATCAGTTTAAATCTCGAACTAAAAATCGGAAAATTTCAAGACCTAACACTAAATATTAAAATACTTAATAAACAATAAGTTTGTAATATGATTCCATTTTTTGAAATTGTACAATTATAAGCTTGCAGTTTAAAATTGCTTTATATTTACGTATAAACTTATTAAATTCAAAACTGACTATCAAGGCCTTTAATATGAAATTTTTAAATATTGAATAGAGAAGTGGTATTGTAATTTTGAATAATAAATATTAAAATTTGAATCTATAATATTATGAAATTTAAAATTCAAAACCTTCGAGACTTAATCTAAAAATGAATGTAAGAAAAATTTTATTTTGAAGGCTTCAGATTTAATTGTTCTCGAAAAGCGCATTTCAAGCCATAATTTTTAATTAAAATTATAGAAATTGTGCAAATGATAAATATATATTATTAATTAGTATCTTATCACATAGTTTTAAGTGAAATTTAAGACGATAAAAATTGCAAACCTTTTAATGTTTTTAAATCTAAATACTTTCAAAATGATATGCTTTCTAATTTCAAACTTTAAAAAAATTACAAAACGCACAAATTTATAAGAATGGGAAATCCCCCGGTATAATATTTCTTTCCCCCCCCCCCCCCCCCGATAACATTTTCTTCCGATTTTCTTCCGGTTATCTCGATTCGTGCTATTTTAAAAGATTCTAATATAAAAATTACAAGGTAAAAGGTACATCAGAAGAAATTTGCCAGGCAAAGAAATTTAATTCCCAAACCTTTTGCATCTTTATTTAACAAAAAATATAAAGTTTTATTTTTTTGCACAAAACGTGATATTGGTTAGCAAATGAAAAAAATTATTTTGTATCATCATTCATTTTATAAATGATACATACATATTTTTTGAACGCTTCATAAGAAATTGTTGTTAAATGATCATTCGAAATAATTTAAAACATTCAGCAAATATCACAATATCTTTATCTTGCCCGAATTTGATTAATTTTTTCCTTAAATAATGTAATTTTTTACAGAAAGGAAGAATTTGAAGCGCTAAATTAGAAGCAAAAACTGAGCCTTTATCTTGACACCCCAATTTGAAAATTTGGAAATTTGTTCCCATAATAGTGCTAAAGTAGCCTCTACAAATATTATATATTTCGATGCGGGCATAGTTTGGATCGGCGTACCTTTATTAATATTTTTCAACCCCTAAAGGAAACCCTAGTACATTTCATAAATCCCTTCTTAGAGGGCTTCAACTAAAACAGCGAAAAGTTCTAATAAAAAATAATCAGACCCAAGACCTTCCGAACACTCTTGAAAATGTCTGAAGTAATTATTTTCAATTGAAAAAATTTTTTTGCTGTTGTATTTGAAGGCAGCCGGGATGAGATTTGATAAATGTACTACGGGTAGCTTTTTGGGATTGCTGAATGTTACAGTACCAATAGGAACATTTTATTTTCTAACTTTTTTGCCTCTGTTTGTTGCAGGCAGCTCAGACAGGAATTCTTAAATCGATACATCCATGCTGTACTTTCCCATCTGGATTCAGCAGATTAGGCTGTGTAACATTAATTTAATTTAGACAAAGAGAATTAATATACCTTCGGCACCGACATCTCAATTTCAATCAAACAATCATAAAAGTATTAGGCGCCTGATCTTTACAGGGTCCAAAACGACAAAATAAAAAGAAATAAAAAAAATGTCAAAAAGCAAATGCAACACTAGAATTCTAACTTTTAAATTGTAAACTCAACACACAAACTACATCATTGAGACTACGATGTACCGGAATTGGAACTAATTTTTAATTCAAAATAGCTCAGATCCCAAGTGAGAAAATAAGGTAGAAGGCGTGGTTTTGTATTGATAGGAATTTCTTATTCGTGAATGACAATTTAGGAAATCATCAAATAATTAAGCGCCAGAGAAGATCACAAAATTTCAATCATAAGAAAATCGTACAATATCAGATCAAAAAATAAAAATACACAAAAGCAAAGCACAGCATCAAAATATACAATTTCGCAACAAAAAAATTATAGCTTGGGAAACCTAGTAGCCACCTGGTAAACTTACCATAAAAAGCATTAATAAGAGCCATCTAGGCCACAATTCCAATTTCAGAACTTTCTTGGCCAACTAAAAACAAGCAAAGTTCATCTAGGACTTTCTTGGCGAACTAGACAGATTTTTGGACCTTCTCGGCCAACAAAACAACAAAATTGAAATTACTGCATTTTAGAACAAGCTTTACAAGAATAACGGAGTATTGCGATTGCTTGCCAGTAAAATAAAAGACTGAGAGGTTTCACAAGATTAGATACTGAAAAATCTTAATAGCTGATTCGCCGAGCACAAAAAAAACAGTCATCCCCACTCTAGGAGACTCGCTGATAACCTGGCCTGGATTCTCAGAGAAGCGGCGAGAAGTTTATGCTACTGAAGCACTGTGACTACTGGAATACAACGACGTAAGAGAGTGACTGCTTCTCGCTCTAGGATTTATAAATTAACCTAACCTGCGTTATTTCCGTCTTCCTCCTTACTGATTGGTCAGAATGCAGATGCTTCCGCAACATCTCGTGGACAAAATTAGATCGAAGAAGAAGAA
>NC_046666.1:15643271-15656121 GCF_010883055.1 Belonocnema kinseyi | reverse complement strand
CCGAGTTGACATTTTCAAAAGTTAGGTTGGCAGCAACGCCTTTTGATAGAACTAGCGGGAGAATCTTAATTGCTGATTCGCCGAGCACAAAAAAAACAGTCACCCCCACTCTGGGAGACTCGCTGATAACCTGGCCTGGACTCTCAGAGAAGCGGCGAGAAGTTTATACTACTGAAGCACTGTGACTACTGGAATGCAAAGACGTAAGAGAGTGACTGCTTCTCGCTCTAGGATTTATAACTTAACCTAACCTGCGTTATTTCCGTCTTCCTCCTCACTGATTGGCAGCAACGCCTTTTGATAGACCTAGCGGGAGGATTTTAATGGCGGAGTCAAGTTTTTAGTAGGAATAGCGAGTTATCTAAGACTTCCTGGAGTCCCGATTATTCTCAACCTTCTACGACGCCCCACGATTATGATCTTGACTCCGAGGAAGGATTTAAATTTTGTGGAAAAAATAAGAATTCGGAAGTAATCAGGGATAGGAAATTAAATTACAAACTAGATTGAAACAAACCATGGAGAGTTGCAAATTGCAACATCGCAATATCGGAAGCCAGATTGTAGAGCTTAGAAGGGTGTAACGAAATGTAAAGAGGTACCTTGTTTCTAAAATGTGTCATGGGCTGCATGGTCGTATCGCAGCCTTTTTATAATAAATCAAAGTTTATCGTCATTGCTTACTTTAATTTTGAAATTCCTGGCTCTCTATCTCAACAAGGCTGGTTTTTCAGGATCGCTAAATATTATTATAGGTATGGCGATATGAAATTGAGTCTTAGGTAAATATCATCATTGACTGTTTTTAATTTTTAATTTGCTGAGCTGTTTTATTTGAGGGCAACTAAAACGGGGTTCGTTAAATGTACCAGGAGTGATTTTCGAGGTCGTTAGATATCACTGTTGGGATGAAGGTATCATCTAAAATCTTCGTCATGTTACCGTTCTTGATTTACAATTTCGATAGGCGTTTTAGCTGAAGTAAGCTGAACTGCAGCTTATCTTTTTTCTCTCTATTATTCAAAAAGCAATTTGCTAATATGATATTGCGGAAATGTTGAATTGAAAATGACTATTATTTATAGTTTTTAGATATTTAGGACTTGCTGATTATAAAATAAAATATCCACTAAGCTTTTATTTCAAATAAGATTATTTATTATTGAAATAACAATAATTATATACATATTAAAATTATACAAATCATAAAAATTCTTCAGATTACATCTTTTCCTGATATACCCTTGTCAGTGGTTCAACTCCAATAGGTCTCACAGCACGACATACAAATCCGGGTCCATTAGGTACTTTCTTAAGGCAGTGAACTATTAAAAAGGTATAGTTTTGTCAAATCGATAATGAAAAGAACATTAAAATTATAAAAGGAGGTAACAAAAATCATTAGTAAATGTCTAGTAGTTAGCCTGAATTGTTAAATAAAAAACTAATAAAATTTCTTACCCCTGGCTTTGTCAAAATGCACAAAATGGATTTTTCGACGGTTTCCTCCTCTCGTGAATTTACATTGGAATCTAAAGTTACTAGTTGCGCGCAGATACGATTTTTCGATGCAGTCAACTGTAAATTAATTTAGTAATGTTAAAATGGCTATACATGAAATTCAAAGATACAAGAATCTTAGGAATCGGGAACTCCAGAGAAGCGACCGTGAAGGGGAATCCCACTGCTGCAAAGTTTAAACTTCAAGGGCAATGCTTGAGAACGCCCATTCCCGCGCGCCTGACTCTCAAATAGTATAGGCCTAAAAGGAAAAAACTTCCACTTACTCCTTTGGATTCGGGACGCTCGTGACTGTGAAGTGCTCGTATCTTTGGATTTTGACTGTATCAATGTACACACATTTTTAAAGCGATTAAGGTTTTATAGGTTCAGAAGAAGATTTACAATTTTTGAATAACTTTTGTTTACTTTGTTTTTTACTGCAGAAAATTATTATTTTTATAAGTCAATTATTTAAAGCATTATTCTTTTTTCCCTTTTGATTATTTTTAGAAATTATAGTTATGGGGTGTGAAACGAACCGTCAAGTTTGAGAATTTGCGTATAATTTTGCGCGCTTTAATTGCCTTTTTTAAGTTGAAATTCTTTGATTCATTACCAAACAATTAGAAGATGTGAAATATATGGAATTTATTAACACTGTGGGGTTAATTGCATAAAATTACTTATTTTTGACAATACAATTATTTTTTAACAGTCTTTTTAAAATGCTGTGAAAGAGCCATTCATAAATCCATTGTTTTTTGTAAATTAACTGCCTTTAAAAGTTCTTCTGATTTGAAATTTTTTTCAGTAGTGATAAATTTCTTATTTTTCTGATACACATGATGGGTCACTAATAACGAAGTAAAAATTGAGATACATAGAGCAGCTTCAAAAAAGCGGGAATTTGAAAACGAAATTTCTTTAGACACCCTGCAAGATATCTCACCACAGTCCACTTTTTCAAAACTGCCGCTCTCGAAAGTGCCGTTAATTCTAGAATTTTATTCAAAATTCTTCATGTTTGGTAGTAAATTAATATTTTCGTTTAAAAATTCATCTTTTTTATTTGAAAATTGAACCCTGCAAGATACCTCACCACAGTCCACTTTTTCAAAACTGCCGCTCCCGAAAGTGCCGTTAATTCTAGAATTTTATTCAAGATTCCTCCTGTTTGGTAGTAAATTAATATTTATGTTTAAAAGTTCATATTTTTTAGTTCAAAATTGAAATTTTTGGTTGAGAATTCTTGAACTTTGTTAAGAATTATTTTGTTTTTTTCAAGAGGAGTATTCATCTTTTTCATTGTAAATTTGTATTATAAGTTCCAAATTAAACTTTTTGATAGTAAATTAATCTTTCCGTTTAAAAATACATTTTGTTTAGTTGAAAATTCAACTTTGCTTTTTGGTTGATAACTTTTAAATTTGATTAAGAATTCGCCTTTTTGTTAGAAAATTAATATTTTTAATAAAAAATTTACGTTTTCAGTTGAAAATTAAACTTTTTGGTTTAGAATTCTTAAATTTAGTAAAAATTAATCTTTCTAAATCTGAAAATTTAAATTAATCTTTCTGTTAAAAAATAAATTTTTTTAGTTGAAGCTTCGAGTTTGCTTTTTGGTTGATACTCTTACATTTGATTAAGAATTCGTCTTTTTTGATAGTAAATTAATCGATTTGTCAAAATTCTTCTTTTTTAGTTGAAAATTCAACTTTTTAGACGAAAATTCTCCTATTTTACCGAAAATTCGTTTTTTCAGCAGTAAATTAACCTTTTCGTTCAAAAAGTCTTCTTTTTTAGTTGAAAATTAAACTTTTTCGACGAGAATTCCTTAATTTTACGAAAATTCTTCTTTTTGGTAGTAAGCAAATCTTTCCTTTTAAAAATTTATATTTTTAGTTGAAATCTCAACTTTTTGGTTGAGAACTCTGGATCATTATTAAAAATTCGTGTTTCCTGGTAGTAAATTAATCTTTTTATTCCAAAATTCATTATTTTAGTTGAAACTTGAACTTTTTTCTCAAAACTCTTGAATTTGAATAAAAATTCGTCTTTTTTGTAGTAAATTAATCTTTTTGTTTGAAAATTGTATTTTAGTTCCAAATTAAACATTTTTGGTTAAAATTGATTAAAAGTTCGTCCTTTTGGTAGTAAATTAATCTTTTTGTTAGAAAATTAATTTTTGTAGTTTAAACTTCAAGTTTTTGTTTCAGAACTTTTGAATTTTAATAATAATTATTCTTTTTGGTTTTAAATTTGTCTTTTTCTTTTAAAATTCTATTTTAGTTCCAAATTCAACTTTTTTGGTTCAGTATTTTTAAATTTTGTTGAAAATTCATCATTTTTGGTAGCGAATTAAAGTTTTTGTTTGAATACTTACTTTTTCAGTTCAAAATTGAACTTTTTGGTTTAGAATTCTTGAATTTTATTCAGGATTCGTCTTGTTTATTAGTAAATTAATCTTTTTAATGAAAAATTATTTTCTATTATAAAATTCACCTTTTTGTTTCAGAAGTGTTGATGTCGGTGAAAGATTGATCATTTTTGGTGTTAAATTATTCTTTTCGTTTGAAAATTATCTTTTTCAGTTCACAATTTAATTTGTCGGTTGAAAATTCTTCAATTTGTTTAAAAATTTGTTTTTTTTCTGTGGAAACTTAATATTGTTGTTTAAATTTCATCTTCTTGGTTTGAAATTTAACAACTAGGTTTCAAAGATGAATAACATTCTTAGAAATCAGAGAAAATATCCTTCTCAAAAAGTGAACTTTATATAGTAAGTGAAAATTCAACTTTTTTTTCAAGAATTCTTCAATTTCAAAAAAATTAGTTTTCTGTTTTAAAATTCATCTTTTTGGTTGGAAATTTCAACTGATTTGATGTAAAATAATTTTTTTGGAGTTGCACAATTCCTTTAATAATTAAAAATTTACCTCTTCCATTTTTGATAAATAATGGTTCTCTTTTAAGGGAAAATTGAACTTTCTGTTAAAGTCGAAATAATTTGTTAAAAATTCCTTCTTTTTTAGTTGTTGAAAATTAATTACTTTGTCTTGAAAGTTCATGATACAGTAACCAAATTATTTATTTGATAGAAATTTAAAAGTTATACCCTGACAAGGCCGATCGCGTCGCTATTGAGAAGATGTACTATTTAAATAATTTAATTTCAAAATTGTCTTAGACAGTAAATAGTAATTCAGCGCAAGCATGCGCTAAATTTTTTTAATAAAAAAAAAAAGATTACTATTTTCGAATTTTGCAACGACAAGACACTTTGTATATTATGCATGAAGTATATTTTTTAACTCACGTTCAGCAGCCTCTAGGGTAGGGTGAATTATAGCAATAGCGCTATTGTAAAGAAGGCAGCAAAAAAAGATCAAAATTAAAACTTTCATCGTTTTTTATGTTCAAAAACTTTTCAATAAATTTACGTTTATGCTGGAAAAATTAGAAGAATATTACACTAGTTTCTCACTTTATATATACAAAAATTCACCTATACTTTATCATTAAGATTTTGAAATATGGCCATTCTAATTCCATTTGACAAGCAATGAAAAGATCCTTCTCGAGATAGAAATTTCGTTATCAGAGTCCAAGAAACACTTATTACGATAAAAATACAAAATTGGTGCTAATAAAATGTCATCAGAGCACTTGACTCGCATCTTTAATATTGCAAAATTTTATAGCAATTATACAGTTCACAGAAAATATAATTAAGTCAGTTGCCCCGGTGACACTGTAAATATTACTCAAAACCTAATCATTAAAAAATGTTTTTAATTATGTGCTTACCTCGCACTCTGAGCTCGCTCTTTGTATTTCCCCAATATTTTTGCGCAGGCTTTTTAAAATTAAATGTCATTAAATAGTCAACTGTGAGTTGCTGATTGTTAATTCTCTTTTGTTAAAGCTCATTCGGCTTTAACGAATACATTATATCAAATGTAGTTTTAATTTATTTCTGCACCTCAAGCTGGTGCTGCTTATTCAGATGTTTCACTAAAGTTGAAAATTAGTGAACCGGGAAATATCTGCGAAAACTTCGGAAAATTGCAAGGAATAAGATTTAAAAATCGGAAATTCACTTCCGATCGTAGCAAAATTCAAGTTTTCATTAATTTAATAATTTTGTTTAATTGAGAAAAGTGATAAACCATTTGAAAAAATGCATTTGATTTGTCGAAAATTCGTCTTTTTTGTAGAAAACTAATTACATTTCTTGAAAATTCATCAGTTTTGGTTGAAAGTTAATTTTTTTAACTAAAAATTTAACCACTCAATTTTTGGACGAAGATAGGTATTTTCTAGTTTAAAATGCAGCAATTTGGGCGCGAATTTGTCTTTTCAAATTAAAAATTAATTTATTCCTTTGAAAATTCACATGAACTATTTAGTTGTAAAGTTGTTTTTTCTTTGGATAAAAATACAATTTTTGACAGACAATTTTAATATTTTATTACAATTTTCCTTCTTCTTTGGTTGAAAATAATTTTGGTAAATTTTTTTAACGTGAAACATCAATTTATTAAAAACCCAGGAGTTGGGATTAAAATTAAGCTTTTCACTAAAAATATACCTATTTAATTTTCTGTTAAAAATCGGTTGGTTTAAATTATTCCGTTTAGGTTGAGGCTTCAACAATTTTATTAAAAATACGTTGTTTTTTAATTAATTAAGCTAATTCCAATTTTTCTTTAATTTTGTTTGTTTGAAACAGCAAATTTCATATTTTTGATAAGGATTGACCGTTTTATGGTTAAAATTGCAAGTACTCGGTGGACCGTTGTACTTATTTATACAAAATTCATCATTTTACTTTAAAATTCGACTTTTTGGCTGTTAATTAACTTTTTTGTTAAAAATTAATATTTTAGACATAAAAATATAACTGTATCTTTTTTTAGAAAACTCTTGAGTTAAAAAAATTTCTAAACCTTCTGAAGATTTTAAATATTTTCGATTCTTCTCAAAACTAATGAAACTTCTATAAATGAAAAGAATCTTAATCTTAAAAAATTGTTTTAAATTCCTTCAGATTCTTTTTCTACATATTTTTAAATCTTTAAAACCTAACCTTGTAAAATAAAATCTAAAGCCTCCAAAAGCTTCATTATATTACATTGGTCATCGTAAACTGTAAAATAATTTATATTTTAAGTGAATTATTCTTTAAAAACCATAATTTAATAATCTTAAATGAAAATGAACGTTCATGATTCAAAATCTAAATGCCCTTACAGGCAGGAATAAATCAAGGGAAAATGGGTAAAACGGTAAGTTGAAAAATATTTTTAAAACTTTGTTCCTATGTTGCAATTTCTTTTTTAGAGTGAGACCTTTTAGTTCATGTTCAATTTAAATTAAGTATAATAGAAATTTGCTTTTAATCTTAAATTTTAAGCTAAATTTCGTGAAAATAATTATGCCAAAAAGAAAATTTTTAAACAATTTCATTAAAAGTAATTAAGTAAATATTAGCAATAAAACAACATTTTTAAAACGAGTGCAATTTTAAAACATAAAAATGTATCCTTTTTGGTTGATATCTTATGGGTTAGAGTGCAAAAAACAAACTGCATTACTTTGTTTAAGTTTGACATCATCCCTAAAAATAAATATTTTGCGTTCTTTGTGAATATTTGAATCATTTGGCAGTTAAAAAAATTTCATTTGGTTAGCTTTGGCCGGCTCCCCATTCCCTTCATATGCCGATTTACAATCAAAACAAACGCACTTCATCATTTTGTGTTTAAAATTTTAATACTGCTGATATTTGACCTAAAAGCTGTTTTTTTCAGTTTTTTTCCCTTAGAAGATGGAAAATGTCACAAAGTTAGAAGTTCCTCAAATTTAAAAATTTAGATTACTTTTGTTTTTTTATTTAAAATAGTTTTGTTATTTTATTCCCGCAAACCCAGAAGCTCCGCGGTTTTTAACTTTTCTTATAATATGTACCAATCAAAATTAAGACCATCCTGAAGAATCCTGAACCCTCCAGACCTAATGAGGGACTTCAAGAAGCAAATGGGATGCCTTTTGTCAATTGGAGTGACTCAAACTAGTTCAAATTTTCCCGCCAATCCTAACTAAATCGCCTTGGAGCAAAATATATTATATCTTTTGTTGTAGAGGTTTATTGTCGTTCCTCGTTCTACAATTTCTAATTTGGATTGAGTCTAGAGGCAGAGGCAGGTTAACTCAGGCTGCAGGCGGAAGTTAATTTGGCTTGCTTGGCACCATCGTTTGTTGTCCTCGTTTGGCGCCCTCGTTTGGCGCTCTTGGCGCCCTGCGATCGTAGGAGGAACAGGCGGTCGCCTTCTCCGCCTGCTTCACCTTCGCCTTACTGCGCCCCTGAATGAGTCTTATGGTGAGAATTAATGTCAGTAGTAATGTTAAACTGTACTCTGATTTAACTTGCTGATGAATTCAATTTGCTAATTATGAATCATCGATGATTCAATTGATTATGGATGATAAGTTCTTGCATTCCTTTTCGATAATAAGCATTAATTCACACGAAAAGACCTTGGCCACTAATGGACCCAAGTGGTGACCTTACATAACGATTTCATGAGGTTCTTCGCTTGGGTGATTGCTAGAGAGATTGATCAGCAACCTGGGTCGGAGCAGTGTTGCGGAACGAATTTGTTATTTACTTAAATAGCACGAGAATTCTGGAACAATCTGAAAAATCTCTATCCCTTCCACACACTACTCCATTCCCCTACCGAGTGAGTCACGCCCATCCTGGAAGGGAAATGGCTTAATGGTGTAATAATAATAATAGTTTCGTTTTTGGTAGACGTGATAAATGTAAAAAGACGCACACAAGTAAGCTGAGCACTCACGATTCCGGTAAGACCGAATAAACGCACGCACCTTAGTCGCGAAAGTGGGGTTATTTTATCTCACACATTTTTAAAGATGCTCTGCTTACAACATTAACCTGTATACGTAGATATTTGGGGCTTATAGGTTTAGGGTGTATGGTTTTGAGGGTTGTGCAAAGCTTGAGGTTGGTGGGTTTGGGGTATGTAGATTAGGGTTTTTTTAAGGGGTTGGGGTTTGGTGTTCATGGGTTCATGGTGTGTAGATTTGCGGTTTTCAAAGAGTTTGAGGTTGCTGGGCCTGGAATGTAAGGGTTCAGGGTGTGTAGATTTAGATTGTGTGGGTTTGAAAATTGTGCGTTTCGGGTGTGTGAGTTTGAAGCGGGTGGATTTGGGTTTGTGGGTTTGAAGTGCTTGGGTTTGGCGTTTGTTGGCTTAAGGTGTGTGGATTTGAAGTTGGCGGGATCGGGTTTGTGGGCTTGAAGTGGGTGGCTTTGGCGATTGTGGGTTTGGAGTGGGTGAGTTTGGGGTTTGTGAGGTTGAGGTTTATGAGCTTGTGGTTTTTAAGCTTAGGGTTTATAGGCTTACAGTTGGCATACTTGGGGCTTGTGAGCTGAGGTTGTATGAGCTTGTGGGTTGTAGGCTTGGGATTGGTGGCCTCGAGTTTTCTGGATGGTAGAATGAAGGAAGGATAGATGAAGAAATAAAAAATCGGATAGTAAAAAATATGTTAACCCCACGTTTGTACGTCCAAAGCTTTTCAACTGTGTGTGTGTGTTTTTTTAATTTTAAAAATCATCGTATAATTCTATTTAAAGATTATTGTTTTTATTTTTAAGTTTTAGATGTCCCTTTTGAATAAAGTTTGGAATTTTGTCGTGTAACGTCCAAAAATAAAGTATAGTTTTGGTTTATAAATTTGTTTAAAACCTAATTGTCTAGTCTTAGGAAAATAAACAAAGGATCATATTTCAGTTTTAGAAAATTAGTAAATTCCGTCGTTTTGTCAAAAATTCTTTCGTCACCTTCAATCAATTGTTTTTTTCCCTTTAATTATTTTAAAATAACGAAATTTTAATTGAAAACTGTTGTGTTAAAATAATTATTTATAATTTTTGGGATTATTAATTTATTTATAATTTGATTGGCTGAGTTAGCCAAAACTTTAATTCATGGTTACTAATTTTGTCTTTGAACTAAAAATAAGATTTGATTGATTTTATTGTATCTTTTAAAATCATTTCATCTTATTTATGAATCATCCACGTAGAATCTGGCGCCCGCGATTAATTTGTAGTCCAATCTGAGATTAAGATCAGAATACATATTTAATTATTCTTAGAATTAGTCCCGATGTATGGCGGGCTAATTTTCAATGAATTGGTTTAGTTATAATATTTAACTCTGTCAGTAAAATACTTTTTAAGTGTTATTAAAACCAACGTTATTATTTTGCGATGAAGTTTCACTTAAAAGTTATTCAAAGCACTTTCTGTAGCATAGATAATTAATTAAACGGCAAACGCGTAGCTTACAAAAATATTTTTAATATCTAACCAGCGCATTACTGCAAAATTAAATTAAAAACACGGTCTCAGTTATGGAAACGCAATTTTGCAGCTCACGCTAAAGTGTCCGAAACTGAGACAGTGAGGGACAGCTCGCCCCGGTTCAGGCAACTTCGTCAAGAACTCTTCCAAATTAATAAATCACATAAATTTTAAGGCGGAGCTATAACTTTTCTTAATATATAGCATATAGCGTCTGTATTCTAGGAATTTATAGAATTTAAGGAATTGTGGAATTTAAGGAATTGACTAAAGTCACGAAATTCAAAGAATTCACGGAATTCGAAGAATTTTCAGAATTCACAGAGTTAAATAAATTCACAGAACTCAGGGAAATCAAAAATTCTTTACATTCACGGAATTTGAAAAATTCGTGGAATTAAAGAGAATTTATCTAATTCACAGAATTTACTGAATTCATTGAATTAACGAAATTCATAGAATTTAGGGATTCATGGAATCGAAATAATTCACGGAATTCATAAAAATCAAAGAATTCGGGGATACAAAGAATTCACAGAATTTAGGGAATGTAAAAAATTTAAGAAATTCACGAAATTCGTTGAAAACAGAAAATCCATGGAATTCACAAAATTTATGGAATTAATGAAATTTCTCGAATTCACTGATATTAAGGAATTCATAGAATTCATGCACTTCATGAAATTCAAGGAATTAACGGAGGTTAGGGAATTCACGGAATTCACGAAGTTTAGGAAATTCACGGAATACACGAATTTCACAGAATTCACGGAATTCATGGAATTTATGGAATTCACAGTATTGAAAGAATTTTCAGAATTCGAGTTATTCCGTGGATTTCCTGAATTTCGTGAATTCCATGAATTTGATTAATTCCGTAAATCATATACATTTCATGAATTCCTTAATTTCCATAAATTCTGCGAATTCTGTGTTTTTTCGTGAATGTACTGAATTTCAAGACTTTTTAAAATTCTTTGAATTGGATTAATATCTTGAAGTAAGTAAATTCCTTGAATTGAGTGAATCACTACCTAAATTCTCCACTAAGCCTTTATTTTAAATAAGATCCTTTATTATTCTGATAACAATAATTTTGTACATATCAGAATTACACAGATCATATTTGATAATGATAAAATTGATTTAGATTACTTGTTTCCTTGAAATACTCTTACCAGTGGTTCAACACCTATTGGTCTGACAGCAGTACATATAAAGCCGGGTCCATCACGCACTTTCTTAAGACAGTGAACTGTTCAAAACATATATTTTTGTTAAATCGATGATCAAATTCGAAAAGGAGTTAAGAATAATTATCAAGAAATGTCTAGTATTTAGCCTGACCTTTAAATGAAAAAACTAATAACTGTTCTAGAATATTTTCTCTAAGTTCACAAAGCTGTTGCTCTTGGTGGTTCGGAACCAACCTTAAGTTGTAAGTAGCCCTCCCAACACCAAATAAGTGTGTGGGGGATGTGTAAAGGAATAAGGAAGAAGGTGCAAGAAACATGTAAACCCTTAGGGGATACATGAGAAGCTTCCATTCCAAATCTTTCAATAATTTTTCTAATGTTTGTTTATACAAAGATCAAAAATTATAGTTGTGATAAATATTCACAGAAATGAATTTCTTACCCCTGGCTGTATCAAAGTGCACGAAATGGAATCTCAGACGGTTTCTTCCTCTTGAGAGTTTACATTGGAATCTAAAGTTAGTCGTCAAGCGCTGATTCGATTTTTCAATGCAGCCAACTGTTGATAAAAAATAAATTAATAAAATATAGTGAAGTTTAATAACCTTTATACATGCACACACAATGTTTAAAGCAATAAATAAATTTTTTCCTCATATCGCTTCTTACAATTTTGAAAAAATGTTGTATTTAAATGAATAAAGACTTTTCCAGAAGAAACATTCTCTACAACTTAAATGAATCCCATTTTAAAATAACATTTGCTAGAAACTAAAATAGTTTAAGCATTTTACACATACAACTACATTTTTCAAAAATCAATAAACTTGAAGATTATTTCCTGAATTATCAAATTGAAAACAGTACATAAGTCCAGAGGTATAATTCCATTAAATCTATAAATTCCATTAAATCCATTAATTCCATTAATTCAATGAATTTGGTGAATTCCATTAATTCCGTAAATTTCTTGGTATTCGTGAATTCTATGAATTCCGCGAATTCCATGCATTTTGTGAACACCATTAATTCCGTAATTTTTTTCTTGATTCATGAATTCTATTAACTCTATTGATTCTTTGAATTCATGAATTCTATGAATTCCATCAATTTCTTGTAATTCATGCATTGTATGAATTCCTTACATTTCTGGGATTGATAAATTCTATTAATTCCATGAATTCCATTAATCCTGTTAAATTCTTGGAATTAATCAATTCTTTGAATTACGCGAACTATGTGGATTCTTTGGAATCCATAAATTCCTTGATTTTCGAGAATTCCTTTTTTCCATGAATTCTTTTAATTCCACGAAAAACTTAGATTTCCTGAATTCCTTGACTTCCGTGGCCACCGTTCATTCCCTGGATTCAGTGAATTCCTTGGATTTCCAAATTCCGTCAATTAATCTCCGTTAATTTTTGGAATTCCATGAATACCATGTATTCTGTAAATTTCGTGAATTTCCACGAATTTTGTGTATGACTTTCATTCTGGAAATTTCGTAAATTCCGGAAATCCATAAATATGTTGAATTCTGTGAATCTCAAGAATTCCAATAATTTCGCGAATTCCGTGTATTGCGTTAATTCTTTGTTTGTCATGAATTCTGTGAATTTGATGATTTTCATGAAATCTTTAAGTTCTATTAATTATGTTATTATTATTATTATTATTATTACACCATTAAGCCATTTCCCTTTCGGGGTAGGCGTGACGCACTCGGCAGGGGAAAGGAGTAGTGTGTGGATGGGATAGA
>NC_046666.1:15642049-15643171 GCF_010883055.1 Belonocnema kinseyi | reverse complement strand
TGACCTTCCTGGCATAAGCCCACTTTGGACTTCCCAAATCTTTGTTTCTGTTATTTTCATTACCCTACGAATAAGTATTTTTGAATATATTTTACTTACAGTCCTTAATAAGCTAATCCCTCTGTAATTATTGCACTCGCTTTTATCTCCCTTTCTCTTGTGTATTGGTACGATAATCGCTTCTTCCCAATCGTCTGGGACGTCTCCCATCTCGAAACATAAATTTATCAATTCGCAAACTCTATGTGATATGTACTCGCCACCGTGTTTAAGCATTTCAGCGTTAATACCGTCTACCCCGGCAGCCTTACCGTTTTTCAAGTTCTTAATTATATCCCTAACCTCAGTGACACAGACTTTTTCAATTGAGTTTTCCAAAGCATCGTGTTCAACATCGCAGCTGTGGTGTCCTATAGCTTCATCTCCGAATTGTCTCCTAAAATAGTCTCTGAAAGCCTCTAGTATTCCATCTGCATCATATACTATTTCCCCCGTACTATTTCTCATGTTAACAATTTCTGTACTTTTGTTTCCTTTTATTTTTTTATAAAGTAGTTTCCTGCTTCCTTCAAAGTCGTTTTGTATTTTTATCTCTTCTTCTGCTCTAGTTGCATCTTTACTTACTTTAACTAATCGTTTAAGTATCCTGTTTTCGCGTCTATAATCATTTCTACGTCTACTTATTTCCTCATTGCTAAGACCTGCGATGTTCAAAGTTCTCTTGTACGCTTCTCTTTTTGCTTTTTGGGCAGCCTGAATTTCATCATTCTACCACGCATCACCAGACATTCTTCCTACAACTGCGGTACCACATACTTCGATTGTGCATCTAACAAGGATATCCCGTAACATTGTCCAGGCGCCCTCTAAATCTTTGTTTTTTATACGGTCCTCCCATCTTGCCCTATCTATGCTTTCGATTATCTTATTTTGGAAATCTATGCGCACATCCAGTTTCTGTAGGTTCTCAATTTTGATTCGCGTTTTTTTTGCTTTCTTGGGTCTCTTTTTTCTCCAACACCGACCTAAGTTAATTTTTGAGATCAGAAGGTAATGGTCAGTATTGCATTCAGGACCCCTCAAGACCCTTGTATCTTTGACTAACTCTCTAAGTCTTTCATC
>NC_046666.1:15594913-15641949 GCF_010883055.1 Belonocnema kinseyi | reverse complement strand
ACGTCAGTCCCACCAAAAACTTCAGTTAATAAGGGAGGGTTGGGAGAGGGGGGAAGTAGAACTGGAACCGAGAGAGTCGTCTTGGGTTTGTGTTTTTGTTTTAATGCTGAGAAGGTCACCAGCCTTCAGCAGCATGCATACATACATACACACACATACATACATATATACATATACATCCCCTCTTGTGTGTTTATTTTAGGCCTGTATCATTGAATTTACAATAAAAAGCGATCCCCCCCCCCCCCCCCCCCCCCCCCCCCCCCCGGCCCGGTACAAAATCTCGGCGTTATTTTTAGTTTGTAGGTTTAAATTTCCCTTGTTTTCTTTCTTTTATCGTGAAATTATAATGAATTGCTATGAATTACTTATCTTAAGTTTGATTAATTCCGCCAATTGCGTGAATTTCATGAATTTCATGTATTACGTGAATTACATAAATTTGAATAATTACGTGAACTCAGTGAATTCCATGAATTTTGTTTGTTCCATTAATTCCGTGAATTTCTTGAAATTCATGAATTCCTTGAATTCTGTAAATTCCTTAAAATCCGTGACTTCTTGGGATCCCATTAAGGAAGATTCCGACAAATATTTTTAACAGTGTAGGAATTTTTTTGAAATATTTTGGTCGGTTCACCTTATTATGCATGAAGTATATTTTTTAACTCACTTTGAGCCTCATCTAGGGTAGGATAAAATATAGCACTAACGTCATTGTAAAGAAGGCAGCAGACAAACATTAAAATTAAAACTCGCATGACTAATAATCTTAATAAAATTTTCAAAAAATTTACGTTGAAGGAGAGTAAAAACATAATTGAATATTCCCCTCGTTTCTCACTTTATATATACAGAATGTACCCTCACATTTTCGTTAAGATTCTAAAATATTGGCCAATGTGATTCCATTTGACAAGCGACGAACACATTATCATCGAGATAAAAAATTTCCTTATCACAGTCCAGGGAACGCACCTACTGATAAAAATACATAATTAGTGACATTGAAACGTCTTTAGTTTGCAATTAATGAAGTTTTTTATGAAACATTTTTTATTTATTTAAAACTCATGCGGTGAATATTAAAATGTATAAATATCAATATTAATATTTTATCTATTCATCTCAAATAGCTATTCATTTTGCGTTAATATCTTTATATACAAAACTTAAATAATTTTCATTATTATTATAAGTTTAAAATAATAAAGATTACGTGTGTAAGAGTGTTTGTTTTAATACATCCGTATATTTTTTATTTATATTAAATATAACAATATAATTAGTACTAAATTTATTCATTTTGGCATCATGAATTGAAGGATCTATTTATTAAAATTATACGATAAAATTAAGTTGTCTATATCTACAGTATGTCTATTGGACAAAATTTAACCATTTTTTATAGATTATTCTACTTTGTGAAAAATAAAACAATTTTGTTAAAAATTGATCATTCGAATTAAAAGATTAGTTTTTTGTTGTTGAAAATGTTACTTTTCTATTTAAAGTTGAAAATTGTCCTTTTTTAGTTCTGGTTAAAATTTTGTTTGAAAACATGGCTAAAAGTGTATAATTTTTTTTTAAATTGAACTACTTGTTTGGAAATTAAAATATTTTTGGTAAAAAAATAGTCTTTTTCAGTAGAAATATATTCATCCTTGATCAAAATGTAGTTTTTTGTTTAAAAATTTCACTATTTGTTTGAAAATTAATCTAACGTAAGAAAATTTGTAGTATTTATTACAAAAAACCTTTTTTTTTAAATTCATCAATTTGATGAAAAATTAGTCTGGCTTGTGGGACCATTCGTCTTTTTTATTCGAAATTTAGGGTTTTTAGTAGAAGAATTATTTCGTCCGCTAAAAATTGGACTATATGGTTAAAAAATTTAATATTTTCCTATTAATTTTCTTAACTTAAAATTGATGTATTCCATTTTCACTTCACAATTTTTTATTTATAGTTAAAAATAATATGCTCTGTTTTAAGTTAAGCTACTTTGTTAAAAATTCACTTGTCTGGTTGAAAATTTTTAATTTCACTGAAAAATGGTTTGGCTGAAATTTGAACTATTTTATTTTTGTTGAAAAGTTGTCTTTTTTAGATCAAACTGAATTAATTTTGTTAATGATTTGCTTTTTATTAAAAAAATAATCTTTCTAGTTGAAAAGGCATCTTCTTATCTCAAAATTAATATCTATGGTTGAAAATTAAAATAATCCATTGTGCATTTTTAAAAATAGAACAGTAGCCTTTAAGATTTATTTGCTTGGGATAACAAAATTTGTTTTCGAATTTAACATTTTAATTTTCAATTTTGGATATTTCTTGGTTGAATGTTCAACCTTTTTTAAATTGATAATTGCTCTTTTTTATTAAATTCATACAATTTTATTTAAAATTAAAATCTGTTTTCCTTTGAAAACTTTACTTTTTAGTTTAGTCATTTACCTGTTTCACCTGAATTAGATGGAACCTTTCTTTGTTTCTTCTGAGATAGACAGAGACAATCGGATTGTATTCCAACGACAGTTGGAAGTCTCTCGGTCTATCCAATACTTCTTTTTTTTTGTTTTCGTCTGCGAATCGTAGAGTCTATTGGGTAGTTACGACCATGCCAAAAATCCAGAAGATATTTAAATGTCAATTGAATATTAACTAGAAATCTCACAGTAAATAATGAATTTTAAGCCACAGTCTGAAATTTTTATTAGAATATGTTGATGTTCACTACCATTTTTTATTAAAATTGCTCTAATAACTTCGAAGAACTACTTCGCGCTATATATTTGCATGACTGATGGCGTTGTTGTTAAGTCCAAAGATAGACTTTCGTTGGCCCAAAAGAATACGATGAGTTCCATCGGCTTCAGTTGGCTTAAAACACCAGAGCCCCACTGCTGGAAGGCGCGAGCTAGCCATCGTGCTCACTCGCTTTTTAGACCTGTGTGCTTCCTGCTCCGAGTGAACTTTCGCAACATCATAAAGTAGTTACATAGGTAGGCCTCATGACAAGATTGGCAGAATCTCAAAAAGGCTGCAATGATCTAGCATAACTGCATGAAAACATGGTTAAATGCAATACTAATTTGTTTAAAAAATTATGTTTATTAAAGTTAAGTTATAATTACCTCGTTTTTATTCAAAACTGGACAAAAATTTAAATACACCAAACTCTCGCTTTCAGTCAAGTATCGGGGGTTGCCTTAAAATGGCCTTGGACTGATTTCGGGGGGACAGAAACGTAAACAGTGAGGGCCGTCTGACTTGTTTGCAATTGCAATATATACTACAAATATAATGTCGCAACCGCACTCGCCCTACTCCCCTGAAAAACTGCGCGAGCTAGCAGTTCTAGGAAGGCTGAGAACGGGGTGACTGAAAGCGAGAGTTTAGTGTATTTAAATCAACATCGAAACATTCTAACCTTATTCCAAGAGAATAATATTGAATTCAAATTATTATTGCCTTGCTCCAACTGAAAACTTGAAAAGAAGTTGATGAATTCAGAAAAACGCAAAATTCCAATTCTATTCTAAGACGTGATTTTTTAAAAGGAGGGGCGTGTATAATTAGGTTGATCAATCAAAATCTTAATTATCTTTCTTAATGAATAAACTGTCCCAAGACAAATATAAAAATTTTCCATACCAGTGCGCTCTCATTGTATGCGATCAGAACCCCGAAAAAGCGCTATTTTTGTAAAGTTTTTATGAGATTATTAATAAGGATGTTGATAAAGGATTTGTTAGGATTAATAAATGCATTTTTGAAATACATTGAATAAATTTTTAATTAATTTTATATACTTTTTATATACAAAAACGTCAGTCAAACGCAACGCCCCAAAAAGTAGAAAGTTCCCGGCATGTGGAAAAAATCTCGAAACTGGATAACCGGAAACAAAAAAATCAAAAAGTTTTAGATTAAGGATGACAATAGCTGTGTTTCCTATAACATTTTCTATAAAATTTTCATTTTTACTATATTTTTTTACGGAAAAGCAGTAAAAAAGACCACGATTTTTTTACCACCATTTTTTTATTTTACGCATATATTAAAAAAGGTATAGCTGATATAGCCATTGTCATACTTAATCTTAAAATTTTTTATTTTTCTATTCAAGGCGACCCCTTTCCAAGAATTTTTCAACAAGGGGACATAAAATGCTGCATCAATATATTTCCAATAATCCCATAATAAAATTCACAAAAATAAATAAAAAAAATGAAATATAAATATTTAAAAAAAAATTTTTTATGTCTTTTGAAAGGCGTAAAAAGTCACTTGGAATGATTCCATAAAGTGTTTTAAAATCTGTAGCGCACTATATTCTCAAGTCCTATGAAGTTTAGAAAATTCTTTGTAATCTCATGAATTTTTCTTTAATTTCTAAAAAAGCCATTAGTATGGTATATCTATTTTATTTTTACAAAACAAGTCCACCAGCCAGTGAAACTTCTGTATTATAATAGAGGTTGGATACTCGACACCATTTGAAGCGAAAAATAAAAAAAAAAAGAATAAGTCATTTTTCATGACACTTGTTCGTGGCTGAAAAAAATCTTTTTATGGAATATGCGGAATTCATTGAATTCACGCAATTCACGAAATGCACGATATTGAAGGAATTCACGAGAATCAAAGAACTTCTGGAGTTTATGGAATTCACGAAATTCACGGAATTAAACAAATTTACTGAATTCACAAGATTTACGGACTTCGAAGAATTTACGGAATTAAATAAATTGATAGAATTCACTAAATTTAAGAAATGTACAGAATTTATTGATTTCAACAAATTCACGGAATCCAAGAAATTCATTGAATTCAAAAAATTTATAAAATTAGCGGAATTCTTGAAATTCAGGATTTCAAGACATTCAAGAAATTCAAGAAAAACACGGAATTCATGGACTTCACAGAATTTATAGAATCTTTGGGGTTCATGAAATGCAAGCAGTTCCTCGCGTATAAAGAATTCATGAAAATCTCAGAATTAGGAAATTCGCAAAATTCATGAACTTTTCGGAATTCATTAAATTCACAGAATTCAGGAATTCATGAAATTCGTGAAAATAACGAAATTTAAGGACTTCACAAAATGCATAGAATTCATGAAAATCTACAATTTCCGTGAATTCCTAGAATTCCGTAAAATTCTTTTCAATCCGTGAATTATGTAAGTTTAATGAATTTCGTGAATTTCTCGAGTTTTTTCAATACTTTTGATTCCGTGAATTCTTAGAATTCATTGAATTCCGCAAATTTAAAGAATTTTGTGAATATCACGAATTTCATGAATTCCTTAAATTTCATTTATTTTGTGAACACTGTGAATCCTGTGATTACAGAAAATTTATTGAATACCATAAAGTCCGTGAAATCCTTTAATTCAGTGAATTCCATGAGTATTTGAATTCCATTAATTCCTTTAATTTTTCAAATTCCACGAGTTCCTTGAATTCCCTAAATTTTTGAATTTCTTGAATTCCCTTTAATGAATTCTCTAAATTTGGTGAATTCCTGGAATTTCTTGAATCTCGTGAATTCCGTAAATTCTGCGATTTTGATCAATTACGTGAATCCCTTCAGTTGCATGAATTTCGTAAATTCCTTGAATTTTATGAATTCCGAGAATTCCTTCGTTTCTATGAATTCTAAAAATGTCGTTCTTTTACATGAATAGAAGTCCATGAATTTCGTGAATTCGCTGAATTCCGTGAATTGCTTGTGTACAATTTTCGTTTTAAAAATACTTTAATACATGTATTGGAATGCTGGACGGTTTGAATAAAGTAATTTGAAAATTACTTTATTCAAATTGTAAATAATTTACATTTCCACAAATTCCAAGGCTTTCAATGCTTTTACTTCGTCATTCAGTATACAATCTTTAAATTAAGCATGTTGCAGGTTTGAAATCCCAAAGACCGGAAATTTTTCAAGTGCACAGAATTTGAGGGTCATGGATTGTTTAAACAACAGCTGCAATCTATTCACTAACAGACTGAAAAAGTGTTGAAAATGGACCAAGATTTTATTTAAAATAATTTTTTTTTTAATTTTTCTTCTAAAAATAACTTTACACATATCAGGATAACAGAAATCACTTCTGACAATAATACAATTGCTGAACGTTCGATGTTCATCCAAATCATTCCAAATTCAAGTGCAGATCACTCATATCTCTTATCAGTGGTTCGACTTGTATTGGTCTTATAGCACAACATACGAAACCAACTCCAGTAGGGTTTGCCTTAAGACAGTGAACTGTAAAAGAGGTATATTTTTGTCATACATAAAATAAAACAAGTGTTTATATTAAAAAGGAGTTTAATAACATTATTATTAAGTCTTTAGTGACTGATTATACTTTTTTCATTACAAAATAATAATTCTTTTCATATTTCTAAATATTTTTTAATATAATAAATACAAAATTGTAATTGTGGTAAATATTTACAGAAATAAATTTCTTACCCCTGGCGGTGTCAAAGTGTATGAAATGTATTGGACTGTGGTTCCTTCCTTTCCCGAATTTACATTGATACCTAAAGTAAGTTGTTTTGATCATCTGTGATTCACGAATGCAGCCCTCTGTTAATCAATTTATTAACTTTTTTGTTTAATTGTTGAATTTAAAGAATAGTTACTTTGTTCAGGACAAATATTTTCTATAACTAATATATTTTGAATTTAAAAAAAATTATCGAGTGCGGAATTCGTTCAAATACTTTTTAACAAATAAACATATTTCAGGATTCTTTCCTGATTTTTCAAATTGGAAACAGTAGAGTTGCAGGGAATATTTTTACCGGAAAAATAAGGGAAGGCACAACACTATATTAATTTTTATTCATAAAATATCCAGCATTAACCATGTAATTTCTACAAAAAACGATACTAAAGTTCCGATATTAAAAAACCATACATTGGTTATAAATTCCTTATATTCATTAAAGAATTTAATTTTGAGAAGAAACAAAAATGTTTTAAAATCTTCGGCGTTGTTGGCGCTTCACTCGGAATTAGGCTATACTTATTAAGAAATTATTATATTAAAAAAATAATAAATGTTGAATACAATTGTAGATTAAGCTAGTTGTTTACAAAAAACTATTGATTTATATTTCAAGCAAGATTTACGATTCTGGATAATTTGAATGTTGTGTCAACGTTTTTCCACAAAAATCTATTTTCTGAAACAAAATTCAATAAATTGAAATACCGATTTAAAATTATTATATTATTTTATGCAAGTGATTTTGGTCAATTATTGCTAGTTTTTATATAAAAAATGTTACAGGATTTTTTTGTCATTATTCACAATCAGTAAATTGACGATTTTTGTACAATGTTTTCTATATTCAATGACTTTTCTTCGGGATCCCCACTACTGCCCCGTTAATCAAATATTACCTTTTAGAGAATACTGCCATAATCGAAAAAATGAATTTTATGAGTTTTCAGCGCTAATTATGATTTTATTGACTTTTTTAAAATGCTGTAGATAAAATGTTTGAATAAATTTTAAAAATAATTTATTATAGTTTTTAGCAATTTTTTCTTGGAATAAAGATAGAAAGACATTGACTTTTTCATAAATGTTCTGCTATTTTTTAATTTGAATTATTCAAACAAATTTCCGGGCGATATGTGTGAAAATTCGAAAACAAAAAGTTTAAATTTATTTCTGGACCATTCTACTGAAATAATCACGTATGTTCCTAAACTCACTTTCAGCTGCCTCTAGGGTAGAATAAACTACAGCACTCGCACAATTGTAAAGAAGATAGCAGAGAAGGAGAAAAATATAAATTCGCATGGCTGTTAATGTTAACGAACTCTTTAATAAATTTTCGTTTAAGCCGAATAATACACTAAGTGAATATACCTGTAGTCTCCTCGCTTTATATATACAAGATTTATTTCTAATTTTTATGCGTGTTCTAAAATGTGGCCATTGTAGTTCCATCAATTAGGTAAACAGTACTTATATGCCAAGATAAGAATTTCATCACAATCCATGAAAAAATATGTGAACTAAAAAGTCAGAACTGGTTCCAATAAAACGTCTTTTAGCCGCTAACATCACTTCTTAAATATTACAAGATTTTATAGCATTTGAACAGTTTAAAGAAATTGTAATTAACTTGGCCACCTTGGGGATAATGTACATATCTCCCAAGGTATATGATCAACAAATTTTTTAGGTGTTCAGAACTCATATGAGTTATATTATCATTTATGAATATACATCTTAAATTTTTATTTAATTATCTCAGTTCACAATATATTGCTTTTGCGTTGATACAGTTATTTTAAAAAATTTATTCAATCAATCTTTCTACACTCTCATTTATGAACGTATAATTTAATCGTCCAAATTTTCGATTCCTGATTTTCAAATTTCAAAATTTGAATTTCTTTTCTTAGTTTTAGCATTTTTTTTTAAAGACTTTTTTTGGGTATGCAGCAAAGAAACTTGCCAATTATCCTGACGGCGTTTTTAGTGGCCTTTTTTAAAATAAAAATAATAATGATAAATAATGTACTTTTTGAGTCTAACTTTAGGATTTTTAAAAACAAATCAAAAGTGAACAAACTCAAGGGCAATCGGCAACAACTTCTCTTAGAAAAGCATCTATCCCTATGAAGAAGAAAATTACTGAAGGATCCTTAGGGCACACTTTGGAATCTATAATTTGGGAACAATCATGAAATAACCCCAGGTGATACCAATTCCGCTGGTTAAACTAAACGAACAACCCACGGAAGACAGATAGCCGAAACCTAACAGGAAAAGATTAAGAAAGTGTAATTGTTAAATCAGTCGGACGCAATAACCAGCCAGACATGGATTCTAAAGAGGGGCCATTCTGATGGCAACACAATGAATATAATATAGAGACAGAAGATGCGGATGAGAGGAAGAACATTTTTTCATAGCCAGTCTCTACAAAATCACCTGAAGGTTGACATAGTCACCGAGGGTTTCTCAATAAACAAGCTCGATGATGACCAGGCATAGGTAATAAAAGCAGCATGAGAGGAGGAAATCAATTAGATGTTTAGCTACACAATTTATAATAATTTCAGAATCAGAAGAGGTCCAGAGTCTCAAGCAGATCGACTGATAGCCATACTATGCAAGTTTTCTTCAAATCCAATGCTTATTTCAATGAATTCTTAAAGTGTAGGTTACCTGCGGGTATTATACCAAGCGACATTGCAGCACAATGGAGAACATTCTAGCCTCTAGCGAATTCTTAAAAAATTAAAAAAGGATAAATACCTATACTTAATAAAAAACCCCTAAATATAAATCCACTAGATTTTTAAATTTTAGGTTCACAAACCAGAGACCATTAGGCAATAGATCTACAAACTTAAGCAATGAACTCATCAAGCTAAAGCACTCAAATCTTAGACCATCAAACCTAAGATTTTCAAACTCAAGGTTCCAGACTCATATACCTTCCAAACATATATGCATAAGCCATATGTACACCAGCTTTACTCTCACTAATATTGCACACCTATATAGTACACTTATAAACCCAGAAAGGTCGAACCCTGAACCATCAAACCTAATATTTCCAAACTCTACGTTCTTGAACTATACACCTGCAAACCGTATGCGCATTAACCCTAGATCCACCATTATAATTTTCATTAGCATTGCATACCTATAGAGCACCCTTATAAGCCCTGAAATCTCAAAACCTTAACCACCAAGCTAACATTTTCAAACTCTAGGTTCCTAGACTATAAACCTTCAAAACGTGTGGACATACAACACAGATCCAAAAACCTTAGTCTCACAAATATTAGACACCCATACAGTAAAATTATAAACTCTGGGTGGCAAACCCTAAGCTATCAAGCCTAAGATTTTCAAACCCTAGGTTACTAAACCATAGACATTTAAACCATAGATGCATGAACCATAGATCCACAAACTTTTGTATCACGACACTGGCACAACTATGCAGTACACATATAAACCTTGGAACGCCGGACCCTAGTCCATCTATTCTAAGATTCTTATCCCTATGTTCTTAAACCATAGACCTTCACTCCGGATGCACGTAAACAATAGATCCACAAGTCTTAGTCTCAAAAATATTGCACACCTACACAGTCTACTCATAAACCCGTGGAGGTCGAACCATAAACCATCAAACCTGCGATTTTTAAACCTAGGTTCCTAAAACTAGGTTCAAACTAGTTTCCTACACCATAGACCTTCAAACCCTATGGACATAAATAATAGATCCACAAACCTCAGTCTCCCAAAGATTGAACACCTACGAAGTACATATAAACTCTGGAAGGTTGTTACCTAAACCATCAAATCTAAGATGTTCAAACCCTAGGTTCCTAAACCATATATCTTCAACCCGTATGCGCAGAAACCATAGATCCACAAACCTTAGTCTTACAAACATTGCACACTTATGCAGTACACTTGAAACTCTGGAAGGTAAAACACTAAACCATCAAACCTAAAATTTTCAAACCTTAGGTTCCTAAACTTTTGCTACCTTCTTTATGTATTATAACCTTGGCTTATCATTGAGTTCATTATTGGCCAGAATTTCAGTTAATCAATAATTCTATCTTATTCTGTCAAACATATTTGAGGAACTCTAGCGAATAAGCATTCAATATTCTAATCTGCTAGGCTATTAGCTATTGCTAGGCCAATTATTAATTTATTTGAATGAAGGAGATTAGCTTCATTGCCTGAAGAGCGCCAGATCGTTTGTGAATATTTAAATAACCTAAAAGGAACAAAAGGTACCTGACTGATTGCGAATGATTTATACCTGTTATTGCTTAACTTTCCACTAGCTCAAAATAGAGAGGGGAAGCGTTAGAAGGAATTGTATAAGAAAAATAGAACACTCCTAGAACAACAATCAATGTTCAATAACCAATAAATGACCTGTGAAGTCATTCAAGGGTGCGACCATTTATTCAACGACCTTTCAACATTGTGGTCCATGAAAGACCTATGAATTCACTTGAAGTTACCACCATCTTGGATTGTCGTACGCAAATAATTAAGTCCTTTAATTAACGACCTTCTGAACAGTGTGATCCATGAATGACCTCTGAAGTCATTTGAGGCTGCCACAATCTTTATTGGTCGTACACAATTGAACTTCCGCCACACAGACCGAAAATCCTACTCCCAAAAAACCGATGTATTTCATCAACCTACTGCTTATTCCACAATTATTACGGCGCTAAGAAGAGGACTAATCTTACTCCCCCTACTCAAAACCCACTTTTGAATTTTGAAAATTTAGGGTCCTTTAACTACTTGTGCTCACTTTAACTGAATCTATTTTTAGGTAGAACATAGCGTACATTCGACTACTAATTTATTCCCTAAATAACCGTTATAACGTCCTTCAAGATAGCTGGCCCACGACTATTTCTTTGGAAGTCTTTTTGATCCAAATCGGATAACAAACTACGCTTAATCGAAGGTCCAGTTGCCACTCCTATTTCCTTAGGCAAAATCAACTTTAGTAGGCCGTACGATGGTCGAACAGAGAGTGAGAGTCGACGACGCCGAGTACAGAATTTTTGCCTAGGTCATAGATTACGCATCTAGAGTGGGGACTATCCTACGCAACTAAACGTGTGAAGGCCCACTTAAATTAGAGTGTTCTATAGCGGGTAGCCATTTTCCCTGATTCCCCCCTTACTCGCATTAGAATCTTCCACATGGATCGCCACGTTTCCTTGCCACTTCGCTCACGTGCGCTACACGCGCGACGCAACACTTAGTCCGGCGCACCTACTATTCGTAGTGTGCGCTTGAAGATATCGGCTGCTAGTGTTTTGACAGTTCGCACTGAAGAGCCGGTGTAGAATTCCGCGTAGTCGCTTTTCTCTCCTGCCACGATGCATTGGAGGTGTCGTGTGTGACTTGACGATTCACGACTACCTTGTAGTGAATCTGGCGATGCTGTGTGTATGGGGGGATGTGTGTGTGTGTGTGTGTGCGAATGGTGCTGTGTGGTACTAGGGCCAGCCGGCTCCAAGAATGCCTAGTGAATATAACAAACCAAAGTGTTTGCAGGAATTAATTAGTGGAGTTCTTATATTTAATTTATTATAAGCCCCCAGTCAGGTGACGAATCGGAACAGTCTAGTTACAATACCTAAACCTTAACAGGATATTCAACAAAATTAATTATATATTTTATCAAGTTGACTGGGCGTAATTATCAAGTCAGTTTGGGCGTGATACATTATATAACGTCACAGTATGCACATAAGCCACAGAATCATTAATACAGCGTTAGAAAACATAGGGTCAGATAGTCTCGGATTTGATGTTCATTGGTTTAATGGATGCATGCTAGGGTTCATGTAACTTCGATTTGTGTATGAAGAGTTTGCGTCCCTAGGGTTCAGATTTTAGAAATTCGCATAGAATTTAAAGGCCTAAAGTTCGACTTTTCAAGGTTTGTAAGTGTACTGCATTTGTGTGCAATATTTGGGAGACTAAAGTTTGTCGATCTATGATTTATGCATCCACGGTTTAATGGCCTATGGTTTAGAAACCTAGTGTTTAAAAATCTCAGGTCTGATTATCTAGGATTAGACACTCTAAAGTTTGCTTGTGTATTGTAAAAATTTGAAAAGTTTGTGAGTCTGGGATTTGTAGATATATATGTTTTATGCTACTATTGCTGAAAGGTCTATTATTTAGGAACCTAGTGTTTGAAAATTTTAGGTTTGATGGTTAATTTTGCATTTGTGAGAGTAAGGTTTATCGTTCTATGGGTTTTGCGTCTATAGTTTAGTAACCTAGGGTTTGAAAATATTAGGTTTGATGGTCTGGGGTTAGACTGTCCAAGGTTTCGTTGTGTATTGTTTAGATGTGCAAACTTTGTGAAACTAGGATTTATGGATATATAGCTTATGCTTCTATGATTTGAAGGTCTAAGATATATTGGACTAGGTTATCAGATCAAGTGTTTTTCCTTCTTTAGAAATTTACGGTTCAATGTCTTAATTTTTTTAATTTGTTCGTTTAGATTTCAAACCTCTTTAATTTTATTTGTTGAAGATTTAATATGTCACAATTATCGCAACTAAATGTTTTAGTAGTGTCTCTTCCAAGAATTTAGCAATTTTTCTTCTTGTAGAGAATTGGATTAAATTTCTTGTGACTTTTCTTTTATATTTTTGAATTTTTAAAAATATAACATTATTGTCAAAAAGAAAATTTCAAAGTACGTATTTTCGTAAACTAGTCCTTTGACCTTGATCCTGACCTTATGAGGTTAATCTGATCCCGGACTCAGAATCAGCGACCTTAAAAATTTCTGGGAGTTAAGGTTTGCTCCAATCCAATGTTTTTTTTTTATTTTTACCTTCATTGGACCTTTATCACGAGCTGATGGGGTCAAACTGACGATTGCTTCGGAGTCAGCGACCTCAAAGACGTATGGCTATGTTGCTTCAGCTCGGATTGCAGCATTTTTTTGTGGGGCTAACATACTTTTAACCAAATATTTCAATTTTCGATGAAAGAGATTAATTTTGAACAATGTAGCAGAATCCTGCAGGAAAACTGATTGATTTTTCACTACCAAACAGATGCATTTTTAATAATCTAACAAAAAGTTTATTTTTGAATGAGAAACATGATTTTTTGAACAAAAAAATTAAAGTTCAATCAAGAACTATGATTTTTTTCCACAACAGTTTGATTTTCGACAGCAAATTTTGGGATTAAATAGAAAAGATGTCCTTGCTATTAAAAAATATAAATATTTTTAATGTATAATCAAGAATTTTTCAAGAATTTTTCTACTTTAATCTTGAGTCTATAATTTTTTTTTTTATATACAGTTTTTTATATTTTTTGGAATTAGTTTTCTAGTTGCAAGAAATTTAAAATTATTTAAATTTAGAGGTTCCTAATTCAAAAATGCAGAATGTGAAGTAGGCTTCTAATTTTAAATTCGTTACATTAATTTTTAATAAATATTTACTTCGCATAGTTTTTTTGGAACCGTAATCTTTTTGGTATATTTAATTTTTATTTTATAAAAATTTTTCTTGAAATGAAATACACATTTCAAAGCATTTTTTATCTTTAGTATGTATCTTAGTTTCTTTACTTTATTTTCAAATTAAAATCTTAACAGTTTTGTTGAAAACATGTCCTTTTCGATACCAAATTAATTTTCCTTTTTACAAATATTTAGGATTAAACGTCAGCATTTTATAAAGAAAAAAAGTCATTTTTGGCAACACTTTGAGCAAGGATTTTATTTAGCTGAGATGTTTCAAGGAGTCTTCATTATCAATAGAGAACAACAGTAAATTCGTAATATCTTTTCCGACTAGATGGAGCCATGAATGAAACATTTTTTTAATTAAATTTTTTCCAAGAATTATCTTCTTCGCTTAGCTGATAATCGAACCACAGAACATCCGTTTTCTGGTCCAATTTCAGAAATAGAAGCATTATTTTGACAGCTGTAACAACTCAACTTTTTCAAGGAGTCTGTATTATCATCAGAGAACAACAGAAATTGTAAACATTTTTTCAGACTAGAATGAGCTATAAATTATAAATTTTTGAAATTAATTTTTCTCTGGAACAGAATTCTTTTTTATCTCTCTAGTAACTTAAGGGAAAGAACCCGACCAACAATCGGATGTTTGGTGGTTTGATTCCAAGTGGAGCGGAGGAGAAGATCTTTTTTTAGATAAAAATCAATTAAAAAATTAATAGCTCCATCTAGTCAGAAAAGAAGTTACACATTTTTATTACTTTGTGATGTGAATACACATTCCTTGAAAAATCTGACTTGTGTCACCTGGATAAATAATGCGTTTATTTCTGAAAAAGAGTTTTTTTTTTAACTCTGTAGTAGTTTAAAGGAAAGTTACCCGATCAGCAATTGAAAGTTCTGTGGTTCGATTCCCAGCGGAGCGAAGGAGAAGACCTTTTTTCAGAAAAAGTTTGATTTAAAAAATGTTTAATTTGTAGCTCCATCTAGTCAGAAAATAAGATAAGAGTTTCTGTGTTTCTCGGAGGATAATGCAAATTTGTCAAAAAATCTAAACTGCAATACCTGGCTAAATAACTCGTCAATTTCCAAAAAAAGTTTCTTATTTTTTATCGCGCTGGTAGCTTAAGGGAAATGCACCTGATCGGTAATCAGAAGTTCTGTGGTTCTATTTCAACAGAGCAAAGGAAAACATCATTTTTCAGAAGAAATTTAATATAAAAAATACCGCCAATCGTCCGAACCGTATTTTGGTTTCAGAAATATACTTTAAGGTACTAAACTAATAGAAACTGCAGTTTCTCTTCTTCATGACAATCATTTGAACAGCTGGTTCCTTACATAATATTATAGAAATATCGAATTAAAAATCTTTTATATTTATAGCTTTTGGGTATCAAAACTTGCAAATAAAAAAATAAATTTTCCACAATGCTTTTATTTTAAATAATATTTTTTTCTGTTTAGGATTACGCGAGTCATATCTGGTAATTCTATAAATGCTTAACTTTAGATGTTGATCCCAATAATTCCTAATCCAAATTCAGATCCAAATCACTTGCATCTCTTATCAATGGTTCGACTCCTATTGGTCGGGCAGCAATGCATACAAAGCCGCCACATGGTGCTCTCTTAATGCAGTGAGCTGTGAAAAAGATATATTTTTCAAATCGACAATGAAACAATCGTTAAGGGCATGTAATACTTTAAAAATTATCGATTTCACTAGTTTTAGGTCCCCTAGGCTTTTTCTAGAATAATAAAGATAATGTCTTAAAAATTGTTTAAATGTTAGCGAACATGCTAACGGACGTCTCCGAACTCTTTATTCGTGGGTTAATTAAAAAAGTAATTGATTTTTTTGAATTTAATTAATGTGTGACACTTAGAAAATGGTATCCATTTTACCAGTGCTAGATTTCCTCAGCTTTTGTCTCAAAATTGTAAAAATGTGGTCTTCAAAATCTGGAGAATTATAGCGAATTGTAGACAATTAAAAAAGTTAATTTCGTAAAATATTTCTAACTGGTTACCAACAAGCATTAGTATGATTTTGTTGTTGTTGTTATTATCCCTTAAAAAGAGTTCGGGGACGTCCGTTATAATATTTTGTAGCATCTCTGAATTCATTTTTTCAGAAATTTTTATTTTGTCGAAAAAGCAGACGAGGAAACTGAACCTGATTTACCACAAGACGAAGTATCACATGACCTTGAAATACAACAGTAGTTAAAAACATTCATCAATAAGGGTCTAGCATTTAACCTGACTGTTTAAATACTTCAATTTTTTTCATTTTCCCATTTTTATTAATATACAGTGTAAAAAATTATAATTGTAATTAATAATCAAATTAATAAACTTCTTACCCCTAGCGCGGTCAAAGTGCACAAAATGGCACTTATTATTTTTTGATCCTGCTGTAAATCTACATTCCCAATTATAGTGAGTCGTGTTACTCAGCGACGATTTTCGAATGCATTTCCCTGTTAATCAATTTATTAATGTTTAGTAGATATTTAACACCTGTGCGCCATTTTTTAAGAATTAATTAATGTTGTCTTAATATCGCTTCTTACTTATTTTTGAAAAATTATTGAGTTTAAATGACTAATAATTTTTTGCAGATAGGGAATTGTAGCGGCTGTTTTGCCGGAAAAAAATATTTGAAGATTAAAACTTCATTATTTTATAATTTTAATTTTTTATAAACATGAAAAAGGTCATAGTACGTATGTCCAGATATATTATAGGGGGTTCAAGAACTACTGCACAGCTGTGTTATAGAACTTTACTGCGCATCGAATAAACTTTTCTAATTCTGCCAAACTTTCCTAAATCTGAGTTTAAAATATTGCCTGACAAAAGGCATATTCTTGGTTGAAAATCCTTGCTCTGACCTTTTAGTGCAATATTTCTAACCTTACAAGCCAAATTTTCAAATAAAGATTTAATGAGTTTTGTTTGAAACAATAAAATTGACAAGCTTAAACAATTATAAATTGTGTTTTTTTTTGAAATCGTAAACTGGTATTATAAATTCGAAAATTAAATTTCAAATAAGATTTGACCCCTATGAAAAAATTTTATTTAAGTTTGGCGCTTTACGCCAGGGTTCGTTATAATCAGTAAAGAAACCATTAGAGATAAATAAGGATTATGCTCGCGGTTTCAACCAAATTTTTTCAGATATTTAAAAGACGATTCAAATTTTTAGAATAATATTAGGTGATTTCAAAATTCTCAGGTCTGAATAAGCGATTTTTTAAAATAAGGAAGAAAAGATTAATAATCGCATCTAATTTTTGGTTAGGTCGTGGTTTCAAAGGCGTAAAAAAAATTTTGTTCTTTGCTCTGCTGAAATAGAACCACAGAACTTCTGATTGCGCATCAGGTGCATTTCCCTTAAGCTACCGGAGCGATAAAAAAGAAGAAACTTTTTTTGGAAATTGACGAATTATTTTGCCAGGTGTTGCAGGTCAGATTTAAAAAAAAATTTGTATTATCATAAAAAACACAGAAATTCTTATCGTATTTTCCGACTAGATGAAGCTATAAATTAAAAAATTTTTAAATCAAACTTTTTCTGAAAAAAGATCTTCTCCTTCGCTCCGCTGGGAATCAAACCACAGAACTTTCAATTGCTGATCGGGTAATTTTCCTTTAAACTGCTATAGAGATAAAAAAAAAACTCTTTTTCAGAAATAAACGCATTATTTTTCCAGGTGACACAAGTCAGATTTTTCAAGGAATGTGTATTCTCATTAGAGAGGAATAAAAATTTATAACATCTTTTCTGACTAGATGGAGCTATTAATTTTTAAATTGATTTTTATCTGAAAAAAGATCTTTCACTCCGCTCCACTGGGGATCGAACCACTAAGCTTCTGATTGCTGGTAGGGTGCTTTCCCCTTAAGCTACTAGAAAGATAAAAGAAGAATCCTTTTTCAGAGAAAAATTAATTTTTAAAATGTATAATTTATAGCTTGTTTCTTGTTCACTGTCAAGATGGAAGTTGGTAATAATAATTATAAATTATAAAAACATATGAACTATAAATATTGTGAACAAAACCAACAAGTTTTGAAACAGGAACCATGTGTTTCAGTTACAAGCTACAACTTCTATTTCATGGTGTGGTTATTGATCAACACACATACAATAATCAGACAGATTTTTAAGTCAAGCATATACTATAAAAATAATATTTTTAAACAACAAAATTCAAGCGCCCACTTTCAATGGTAATGGTTTAAAAAAATCAAATTATTATTTACAAATTAGAAATGCATGCTATCATTTTGAATGCCCTAAATTGAAAAATACAGTACGAATTTACAAATTTTTTAAATTACATTTTTTATGAAATTTTAACGTACAAAAATTGAAAATTGTAAGATTACAATTACTCTAAATTGAACACTTTTTAAATTAGAAGCGAAATTATTTTAAGTTTAAGTTTCAAATAAATAATTTGGACCAGAGAACCATAAAATGGAGTTTTTGTTGGGCTTGAACCGTAACGTTAACACATAATTATTGTTTTAATAAAAAATGTATAGCATGCATAAGAAAAATTATAATTTTTCTCGAAAGGGCTAAATTTTTTAGGATGACAAATACTTGACTAATCCCAAATTTTGTGACAACGACAAATTTTGTATTTTATAGATGAAATTTATTCTTCAACTTACTTTCAGCTTGCTCGAGGGTCTTAAAAGGTTTAGCTTTTCCATAAATGTAAAAAAGGCAGAATAGAAAGACCAAAATTAAGACTCGCATGGCTGTTGAAGTTAAAATTTTATTTGATAAACTAGCTTTTAAAAAGCGTAACTAAATAAGAGACTATTTCTTTAATCTAAATGAAAGGTCTTAACGACGCTTGCTTTTAATCTTTCATATTACGACATTTTATAGTATTTGAACAGATATCGTAAATTATAAATAACTTTGTTACCTTTATGATGATGTACACGCCCCGAAAGTTTATGATCAACGAATTTTTGACATTGCATACTTTTAAGTTGTTCTATAATTTGAACTTTTTAAATTTCTCTATTAGTTTAAATTATTAAATATTATTTTGGAATCCTGGATTCTTACCAAAATATTGAATATCTTGAATGACTTTTAATAAAATATTTTAAACTTTTCAATACTAAATGCAAACGAGTATTGTAATTCTTGATTATATAGTCTAGGAATTAGAGTTCTTATTTACTATACAAATTTCAACTGCGAAGCCAAATTTAGTCCACGATGAACTTTCAAAAAGTTGTGAATATTTGTAATTTGTTTCGATAGAATTTGTGTTTAAGAATTCTCAACCAGAAAGATTAATTGGCAACTAAAAACACAAGTTTTCTAACAAACAGATTAATTTACTATCAAAAAAGACAAATCTTTAATTAAATTCCAAAATCCTGAAACAATAAATTTCAATTTGCAACGTTATAACTTAAAAAATAAATTTAAAGATTAATTTACTACCAGAAAAGACAAGTTTTTAATGAAATTCAAGAATTTTTGTTTAGGAAGTTAAATTTCAGATTAAAGAGATAAATTTTCAAACACAAAGATTACTTTGTCACCAAAAAAGACGAATTTTTAATAAAATTAAAGAGTATTGGAACTAAAAGCAAAGTTCAAGTTGCAACAAAACAAAATGAGTTTTTAAACCCAAAGATTAACTTATTAACAAAAGAAATGCATTTTTAGTACACTTTAAGAATTCGTATCCAAAAAGTAGAATTTTCAATTGAAAAAGAAGTTTTAAAGAAAAAGATTTATTTACTACCTAAAGACAAATTTTTGATACAATTCAAGAGTTTTTAACTAAAAAGTTGAGGTTTTTACTAAAGTCTATATTCTTAAACAAAAAAATTAATTTTCTACTACAAGAAACCGAATTTTTATTTAAATTCAAGAAACCTGAAACCGAAAATTTGAATTTGCAACTAAAAACGTAAATTTTATAACAAAAAATTTAATTTTCCATGTGAAAAAATAAATTTTCAACAAAGTTTGAAGAATTATCATCTAAAAAGTTAAATTCTTAACTAGAAGAGATTAATTTTTAAACTTAAACATTACATTGCTAATGAAACAAATGATTTTTTAAATAGATTTAATAATTCGCAAATAAAAAGTTAAAGTTTTAACTAAAAAAAGAAGTTTTAAAGAAGAGTATTAACCTACTACCAAAAAGAAGAATATTTAATAAAATTAAAGAATTCTAAACCAAGAAGTTAAATTTGCAACTAAAAACATAAATTTTCTCACAAAACATTAATTATGAATTTGTTTCAAAACAAAAACGAATTTATAAAAAAAAGGGGTTCTGAAGAAAACAGCAAAGTTGAAATTTCTACTAAATAAAACGAATTTATTAAGGAACAGATTAAATTATTGTGAAAAAAGGGGAATAACTTTTTTAAAAAAATCTTAAAATTCTTTATAAGTGTAACTTTTACTTGACGGGATCCCCCCCCCCCCCCCAAGTTAAAAGTTTTCATTTGAATTCTAATTTTAAAAAATTTTTCTGATCACGATTACACAAATAATATCTGGTGATGATTTAAATGCTTCAAGTTGGATGTTTATCAAAAGCATTCTTAATCCAAATTCAGATTCAAATCACTTAGATCTCTTATTAATGGTTCGACTCCTACTGGTTTGACAGCGGTACATACAAAGCCGCCATTACGTCCTCTCCTAATGCAGTGAACTGCAAAGAACGTATATCTTTATCATTTTGTTAATGAAGCAAGCGTACAAGTAAAAAAAAGAAGTAAAAAATAATTATTAATAGGCGTATAGCTTTATTTCAACTTTTTACATAACAGTTTAATATTTTATAAATATTTCTTAATATTTATTAAAAAATAGCTTACAAAATTATAATAGTAATAAGTATTCAGAGAGATCAATTTCTTACCCCTGGCTTTGTCAAAGTGCACAAAATGGAATTTTTCAGTACGTCCTGCTTTCATCAAATTACATTGCCAACTATAGTAAGTCATTAGGCGCAGAGACGATTTTTGAATACATCTCCCTAAAAACCAATTTAGAAATATTTAATTCGTGATCTACGCACCATTTTTTGATAAACGAGTTTTTTCTTACTAATTTTTTATGAATTTTTGAGTTTTAATGACTTTTAATTACCCTTTTCAGGAAAAATATTTGCTAAAACACAAATTTTTCGTGTTTTAAAAGTAAATTTGCCTACAGTTAAAGACATTTGAGAAATTTTGTTCGAAAGAGAACATTTCTTAACAAACACACTTAAACTCCAAAGATACGAGCTCCAGACATATAAGTGCTACACGGACACGAGCGCGATTTCCGAGAACGCGTACACGCACTAGGCTTGCAGGAGCCCCATTCATGGTCGTAACTTTGGAGTTCTCAATTCCCAAACTTCTTATAACTTTGGAGTTCTAGTGAATCTTATGTTTTTAGATTCTTTACTTATTTTCATAACTGGAAACAGTAGAGTTTTATGGAATGTTTCTCCCGAAAAATTAAGTGAAGATTGAAACTATATCGCAATAAACAAATGCGATATCCAGCACGCGCACCCTCAACACACGCACCTCAAACTTTTAATACTCTTTCATTGATAATAAATGATTTAAAGAAATTGGCTATTTCTTAGGTTCAATTTAGTTTATTTTGTAAAAGTAAAAATTTAAACGTTATTTAAATTTAATGAAATTAAATTTTTAATGCCGTTGTAGAATACGTTTTTCCTTCTCATCAGAGAAAATATATTTGTTTAAAATTTGGCCCCCCCCCCCCCCCTTTTAAGTTATTGTTAAATGTACACGTTTTGAGACAAACAAAATCTAAAAACCAGTTTTGTAGGAATGTGTCTGTCTTTCTCTATGTCTGTCCTCATTTCTGTATGTCAGTCAGTCTGTATGTCTTTGAGCCCAATAACTTTTGAACAAATCAATTGATTAAATTGGCTTTTGCTATACTATTTTATGGTTGAAAACTGGAGGTCATGTTCTCTTCCCAGCCATTTTGGATTATAATTTAAAAATTTTGCGAATTTGAAATTTTTAAGTCCATTTTTGTTCAAAATTCAGAAATTCTCTGTACGGTTTCATGTAAGGTACTTTTTCAAGGCCCTGCATGATTATCATAACAACTTTTGGAACTTTTTCACCATTAAAAATTTGCACGGTACAAGATATAATGCCTATTTTTTCGTTATCCGTAAAAACAGTTCAAAAAACATAAAAATGCTTAATTTTTGTTTTCATTGTGAAAAATAATATCCACACTAAAAAAATCAAATATTTGAACAAATAGAGCGTCGTAAGAAAATACATAAATGACAACAAATTGTGCATTAAAGACAGACCTACAAAATTGTAATAATATTATGTTAAAATTTAGGATATACAAATAGGAAAAAAATCCAATCAAATTGATGAAAAGAATTCCTGAAAATAAAATCAAGAATTTAACGACCAAATTTGGACACCATCACAATATGTTTCCATTGGAATCAGAAAAAAAAGGAACACTTCTCTCCCCTCCCTTCCACCTGAAAAAGAAAAAAAGGAAAGAAAATTATTCATCTTTACTTTGGACGAAAATAAAAATGTGGTGGTGGTTCTCCAAATTTGGTCGTTAGATTCTTAATTTTATTTTCAGGAATTCTTTCCATTAATATTATGTTATAATAATACATTCAAAAAAAACTTGGTAAAAAAACAAAAGGTAAATTCACTTTTAAAGTTATTACATTTAATTTAAGTTGGAATAAAATCAAATTAAAAATCCTATCTAACGTCAAATAACGCCAATCCAATGACGGCAACCAACAAAATCCCCTTTCTACTATTTTTTATTACTTTCGTCTTTATTATTATTATTATTATTATTATCATATTACAACAAAATTTTTTTTTTAATGAACACTAAAATTTCCTGTCTGTTTGAGTATTTATTTATTTTTATTTTATTTTTTAATTAATTTTTAGTTATTTATTTTTTTTTGCTTTAATAAGGGTGCTGTATGAGTGCCGAAACGTTGGCATTTACTTTTTGGAAATATCTTTTTGATGTGATTTGACAATAATAAATATAAAAAGTGGAAAAGTGTTTCGTTGCTTACCTTCTCATTTTTCTTTTCTCTCTTTTACTTTTGTCCAAAGGGAGAAATTAGTTTATTTTATTTTGTTGGAAAATTTTTTTTAAAACTTTTTCCAAATTTCAAGAAGAACATAGTATGGTGGTTTTGCTATGTATATGAGAATAAAAATCAGTGAGAACTACGGAGCAAATATTAAAGTAATCATGAAAAATAAATTTTTCACATTATTTTGCAATATTTGAATTATCAGTAACAAACCAAGGTGCATCAATAAATATAATAACTGCTTGACATTATAGTGTTGAATATAGCATAAAAAAGTTCAAATTTTAGAATAATCGAGTGCATAGCACGAGAAACGGGATGAGAATGTCTTCGTTAAAGCCGAAGCAGCTTTAACAAAAGAGAATTCACAATCATCAAATTACAGCTGTCGATTTTTTACCTTTAAGTTTAAGAGGCCTGCGTACAGATGTCAGAAAAATACAAAGACCCAGTCACCTGACTTGGGAGCGCTTCAATTTGCAAGCAAAGGGAGCCGCACGCAAAGCGCGCAATGGGCTTGTCAGCGTCAAATAGGAAGATTATTGTTTAAAATTTTTCTATAGAAATAAGTTATATTTAGTCAATTATTTGCCGTGCATACATTTAAATAGAAACGCTGAATAATAAAGCGTTTGTTTAAATTTGATATTAAGAGTTAAAATATAATCCGAAAGTCTGATTTTCTGACTTCATTAATTTTATAGTTGTATCATCGTTTTAGTGAGAATTGGCAAATGTCTTATCAAATATTAAGCTAAATCGGCTGCGTACAATAATTAACGTTCATATAACAAAATAGAGAATTGTTGGTAAAGAGTACTTTTCCAGCCTAGCCCGATAAAGTGCACTTTATTGTCCACGGAAAATACGGACGCATGCGCGTTCATTACTTTGAACCACGCGCACTGTGCTACTCAGTTCCCGTGAATTTCAATGAATCTCAAACCTGAGACGTAATAACGTAATAACGCGAAGAATGTTGGTCTAACCGCGGATTAACCGTTCGATCCTAGGATGGACTGGTCGCTGGTTTCGAACCTTAAAAATAACGTTAAATTAACATTTTCATTAAACAATTGCCTCAAAGAATGAAAATTTTAACTGCGCGAATGCCCGAGCCAGATTTTCTAATATGAAAAATATTTGACTACTCTTACCAAACTTTTGATAAGAAGAAACGCTTTGTAAATGAGGCATAATAGTTAACTTACTTTCAGCTTGCTCAAGGGTACGATAAACTTTAGCATTAGCACAACTGTGAAGAAGGCAGCAGAGAAAAATGAAAACTAACACTCGCATGGCTGTTAAAGTTAAAAAAAATTTTAATGAAATTTTTGTTATAAAGTAGTGTAAGTAAATGAGTTATTATTGCTTTAGATACCTCGCTTTATATACACAAAGATCTCATCGAGATACATATTTCGTCAGAATATCTCAGAAACAGCTGTTTGCTTTATAAATAATAAAATTCCTTGCAATAAGACGTCTTTGTGACACTTTCCTTGTCTCTTAAACATTGCGACATTCTATAGCACTCTATAACCTTAATGATAATGTATGTACACTTTAATTATTAAAGTCTTATTTCTCCTTCATCAATTCTTTGTAAAGATTCTGTATATTTACAAGAAAAAAACCTGTCAGTAGACTTTCATTATTTAAATCTTTTTTAGGAAAAAACTTTAAGATTGTTAACTTCAGTTTCAGAAAAGGACAAAAAAGAACAAGAAAAATTCAAAATTTTTAATATTATTTGTCATAGTGCTGCCAGCAATAATATAAATGTTACGGACACACAAGATGATTCAAATGAAGTATTTTAAATATTTTATGACCAAACACAACCCCACAGAAAAAATTCTGCACCTCGTCTAAACCATCATACCAGTAAGTTTTTTAGGCCTCTGAATCAGAATCCAAAGTATTTTTGACCCCACCAGGTCAGAATTAAGGTCAATTAAAGTTCAAGATGAAGAAAACCACTGTATCAGAGAAATTCAATGATTCGGAGAAAACTTCTACTCTCAGACATTTTTAGGGTAGCTGAATCCGCATCCGTGGTCAGATTGATCCCATCGGGTCAGGATGAAGGTCAAGTGAAGGTTAAAATGAGAAAAAACAATTGAATCAGTGTGACCACTCTTGTTTTAGAAGTTTTTGGTAACGCTGAATCAGAATCCCAGGTTAGTTCGACACCATAATAGGACTGACCATTTGGGATGACCTTCATCCGGACCTGATAGGATAAAAATGACCCCGGACATTTTTATTCACCACAAAATTGATCCTATTATGATGGCATCAAAGTGCCCCCGGATTCGGATTTAGGTACTCCCAAAACATCTAAAAGTAGAGGTTTTCTCTGATCCAATGGTTTTCTTTATTTTGAACTTCATTTGACCTTAATACAGACTTGATGGGTTCAAACTGAACCTGGATTCAGACTCGACGATCCCACTAGCGTCTGACAGAAGGAATTTTCAGCGATATAATGGTTTTCTTTATTGTTACCTTCACTTGACCTTGATCCTAACCTGACGGGGCAAACTGACCGAGGATTCGGATCCAGCGACACCGAAAATTTTGGAGAGTAGAGGTTTTCTCCGAACCCATGGTCTCCGCAGAACCAATGGTTTTCTTCGATTTAATTACTTTTTTCATTTTGACCTTTTAATTGATCTTGATACCGAGATGATAGCTTTAAAATGACCCAGGGTTCGGATTCAAAGCCCCCCCCCCCCACATCAAACGTGTGAGAGTAGAGGTTTTCTCTGATTTAATAGTTTTCTTCATTTTTACCTTTAATTGACTTTGATCATGACCTGATGGCATCAAACTAAGCACGGATTCCAGTTCAGCGACCCCTAAAAACTTTTGGGTTTGGTGGATTACCTCAGGTTGCAGAATATAAACGATTATTGTTATCAAGTATCTTATACTACAGTGATGTTAGATAGTTATGTTTCTATTCTAAACTTTCAAACTTTCTATCTAATTTTTAAATAGTGAGACAATAATGAATGCAAGTTACTAATCCTAATTGTTTTAGCAATATTTTATTGTTTATAAATACCTTTTTTTAGGTAATTGTCAGAGTGTTGTGTATTTTAAATATTTAAGTTTACGTTAAATTTTTAGTTATTATCAAATAGTAAACAAAAATGAGAATGCGGGCCCTCGCCACGGGCCCTCATCCTAATAATCATACATAAATATGTGTATGTGTGTGTCTGTTATAAGCAAAGTATATAATTCAGGCATTATATATAATTTCTGGCCACCTCAGGCAAAGTATATAATCAAATACTTATTATATAATGACTCTCTTTTTACAAACGCATAAACAATTATTGGCTTGAAAGTTTGTCTCACAGGAACATATTTAAAAAACCTTGTCTCGTAAAAATCATAAATTGTATCATTAATTTTCAATGTACCTTTTTTATCAGATATTGACGTTTTTTTAAAATAAAAGCTTATTGAAGTTTAAGAAGATTTGTAACAGTTGATTTAGAAAAAATTATTTTTACCAACTATCATTTAATAAAAAAGTGTACTTTTTGAATTTCAGAAGTGCCATTTTTCTAAGGAATTTCAAATCCATAAAAAATTGTCTTGTATCAGTGCAAGAATAGGATTTTCCAAATGTATACATGTATGTCTCGACAAAGATTTTGAGACTAATTTAGAAATATTTGAAATTTTACAAAATAGTCATTGGAATAATATATACTCATTACCTGACTTTCGAACTCTGTTCTAAGCGTAAACTCTCAACAAAAATAAGAAATTGTTTAAATAATTTATTTAAACACATAATTATGAATAGAAAGTAGTCTTTTATGTATTATATACAATTTTTAATTTTCAAATCACAAACAAATTATAATTAGCGTTAAAAACTCGCACAACCCAATTTTCATTTATGGAATTTTTGGGACACGATAAAACAGACCTTTGTGTCCATTCGTATTTAAGCAAATGAAAAATTAGATAAAACAAATTTTAAAAGAATTTTCATTTATTTTTCGAAAACTAATAAAGATACAGTTTTATATTCAAAGGGATTATAGGGCATATTGTAAACTATCACTATAGTGATGACTATAGTGATGACTATAGTGATGTAAACTAATTGTGTTTTTTTTCGGACATTTGTTTAAAAACTTGTTACTAGCTAGGAAATAATTTATTAAATGTAGCAAACTTAATTGAATAAAGAAATTATCATCGCTTATAAGTATCTTATATGAGATTAATGTTAGAAAGCTAAGGTTCACTATAAAATATTCATCTTTTTTTATTTTTTAGTCAGGAAAAATATTGTTTGTAGATACTAATTATTATTCAAACAAAAAGGCTATAAGTAACTGCGTTAAGGTCTATTTACATTTAATATGGTCCATAAAAAAAATGTTCGGAATATTTAAAATCTGTGAAAACCCCAAGCGGAGTTATAAATTTTAAAGCAAAACTGCAGCTATCTAGAAATAAAAATTCTGCTTGTTCAATTGTTTTGATTATTTTCTTGTTTGAAGAGGACAGTGACCAAAAATTTAAAAATTTCAAAATTAAACACGAACTCCTAGCATTACTCAAAAAAAAATAATAATAAAAATTATAATCAGTTGTTTAAACCATTATAATCGTTAACACAAACAAATCATTGCCTTACCATAATTGAAAAACTAAAAATAATTTTAAAAATCTAGCAAAACAAAATTATCTATTCTAAGAGAATATGGCTAAAAACTGTATTCATTTGCTGAAAGGAACTCATGTGAACATCCTAGTTTCCATAAGAAGAGGGATACCATGAATTAAATACAATTTTTTTAACACTTCAAAAAACAAAATTAGCACCAAAAATTCCGAAACTCACTTTTTCACTTATTGGTTTTTTTTGCGACTCTCTGAAAAAGTCTTTTGCGAGTTATATTTGAAAACTAGTTAATTATTTTTATTTTCTAAAGCTAATTGTGAAGATAAGTTATTAGCACTATGCTTTCACGTTGTAAATTGTTTTGTATGCGCTGTCTTTTATGATTTTAAAGAAAAAGAGGATTTTTTTCTTGTAAACAGAGTCTGAAGAGATAAGAAAGGGAATCGCTCCTCCTTTTTTTGAAATATTTATTTATTATTACTTATTTTTCATTGTTTGTTGTTTATAGAAAATACAAAGTTTTCTCTGTGGATTATTCTCCACGCAGAGGTCACTATGGAGAAAAGTAAATTGAAAAAAAAAAAAATATATATATATATATATAAAGTCGTGTAGCAGCTCCACGAGTCAAAAAGTTGCTAAAATTTACCCCATGAATAACACATTTTTTTGTAAAAATATCTTAGTAAGGTACATAGGGACTATTTATAAAAAAATCTGTTTCTTCAAATTGAAGTTTATCTATTGTACTTGCATACCATGTAAAATTTATCATAAAACATTTTAAACACACTATCACTCAGACTTTTCCACCTTGAGTGTAAAAATTTCAAGTCATTAAAAAAAAATAAATAAAATGACTGGGAAGGATCCCTCGGATATAAGGCTGGCCTTTTTCAAAAGGTTTGCCATCTGCCTAAGGGATTGCATCATCTGCTAGCTTTTTTTTTACATCAACTCTCGCGGGCACAAGCTCGCCTTTTCAAATTAGACAGTCTCTGAGATGGAAAGAGTAGAAGGCTATAAATAGATCAACAGCAGTTTTACTTTATTCCACTCAGTTCTGCGGAAACCTCGAGGGTTTCCTTATCCTTTTTGACTGTGTCCTTCGTTCTTCTGAGTAAGCGGTAAGTAAAACGTAACTTACACCGATGGAGACGCCCGAAAGAGCCTTCGGCACCGCTATCATGACCTTGCCTTGTTGTCACGCAGAGCCGAGATACACCTTTCTGCCGATCACCATCACCCGAAAGAATTCAACATCAGCAGCGGATAGACCAGCCGACTGAGCTACCAAGAGTGATTACGGATCGCTCCGTCCTCTATCTCTACGCGTGCAACCAACTTAGGAGCTCTCGTCGCCGGAGAGAATATTTCCCACACCGGAACCCTCTTCTTGGCTTCTCTTCCTACGGTGAATTAGCCCAAACCAGACCCACATTTGTCGGGTCCTTCTCGTCGAACATTCTCACGCAGACCAGTAGCTTCACCCGCGCCAACAGAACACCGCCTTGCAAGCGGGACCGCTGACTCTTTTGTCACCCTAACCCAGACGCAATAGATGATTACGGACGTTAGTTCAAGTTCGGATGACGACGTCCTATTCCTCGTGGTCAAAGGTCAACCCAGATGTTTTCGTTGCCTCTGCTGAGCTTTTCGCTGTACAATCGCTTCTTTGCATCATCAGACTGAGACATTTTTCCGCGTCGTCACATTTGCTTCAAAGTGTATCTCGTCATCATTCCTGAATGAATTTCCCCACTTTTCCAGTCCCGGTCTCGGTTTGCTAACTTTAATTAACTATTTTGCATGAAAAATGAAATAAGGTGTAACAAGGTGTGTGAAATGTTAACCAAGGCGTATGGTGAGTCTGCTATGAGTAAAACACGAGTTCACGAGTGGTATGTTATAAGCATTTCCAAGATAGCCTTGAAGACGTTGAAGATAACGAACGCCTCGGAGGCCCTAACACATAAACAATTGATGAAAAAGTTAAAAAAGTGAATAAAATGCATCATGAATTCTGACCACAAGGTCAAACGGTCAATAACGAGTGCTATATACAAGTTCAACGCCGTTTGAGTGAAGCAATCCAAAATAACGCCTGAATTTGTGGAAACACAATTCATGACTTTTGCACCAAGAGAATGCACCTAATCACACTCAATTGCTTGTTTGTGAATTTTTTGCATAAGTGGATAATATCTAATGGGGACTATTTTGAAGTCAAAAACATTAATTTAGCCAAATAAATATTTAAAAAAAGAAAAATCTTGTTATTTTCTGAACACCTTTTAAGTCTTACAATTGTGTAAAACCAGCGAATTTCTAAATCTATTCCAAACCAATTTAACAGTCTGTTTAAAAGAAATGGTCCAATATATTATTTCTGGGCTCGTTCAAATAATACGGTATGTCTTTAATTTTGATACTTTCATAAGCACTATGTTTCCACATATTAAATTGTTTTTTATTTATTATATTTTATAATTTTACTGGAAAAAGGGATTTATTATTGTAAAATAAGTCTGAAGGGATTTTGAATTGCAAGATTAGTTTCAGGAAATTGAAAAGGTAATCTCGTGTATTAATTGTTCATTTATTAATTATCATTAACTATTATCAAACATTGCTTATTGTCTATAGGTAATAGAAGGTTCTCATGTTAATCATTAAATTTATTTCTTAAAAAAGAATCAATTTGATACTTTTAATATAGGTTACGACAAACCAGGGGTTACTCGCTACGAAATCTGGAAATATTAATGCTGTGAAAGCAGTATTCTGTATTTGATTTTTATAGAGATTTTCAAGACGTATTATTGCACATTCTGTGATAAAATTTATCTTGCAAAAAAAAAACAAGGTGATTTAAACCAAGATAGAAACTGTTCTGTTCAAAGATTAAATTAGAATTCAACAGCTATGCCTCGAATAATGTACAAAACCTTGCAATATAAATACCTATAAATCCGAAAAAAGATTCATTGTCAGTCTAGTTTTTAACGCCGTTACTCTGCCCTAACCCCCTAACAATAAGTTTAGTGAAGTGTAGTTTTCAACACTGATACTTTACTTAACTTGAAGAAGCAAAGACCGACCAACTCCACAGGATTTGCAAAATAAACCAAAAATCACCAAACAGAACGGTAAGCTAACCAAGAAATTTTGCAATTTCGATATTATACATGAAAAGTCTGAATAGGAGAAGGTGCTCTGCCTTGGGCCATTTTGCTTTTCAAAATTGTTTGTAACTACTTATTGATTTAATTTTAAAAATTGTCAATAACAGTTCAAAAGGGTGGCTGCTCGACTGTGTATAGAAAATTTTGTTCGTAGATTTTTATTCACATTATTACATAAAAATGTTTTAAAAATATTTTAACATTCCATGTTTATTTTAAACAAAACTTTTCAACCTTTCAACAGGTTTGAAAATCAAGGTGAATTCTTTGAATGTTATAAATTTACTGCTTGCTACATTCCGAACATTAAATATAAAAGAAACTCCAATAAACATGTACGAAATTTTAAAACAATTTTGTTAGATTCCATAAAAGAATTAAACGGGGTAGAGATGATGGTTAAAGTGTCCTTAGATTCCCAAGAACCTTTTAAAAATTTAGATGCACCAATCATAGAGGATTATGTTCAACGCTATATTCCTGATCCACCTTTTTCACCTACGGATAGATCTACAAAAGATGAGGAAGAAATATCATAGACTATAAATTAAGAGCAGTCGAATACTGAAGAAGTGGAAAGGAGAAAAATTTAAGTCTTGAGAGTGTTCAGTAAAAGTTCAAAAAAGTTCTTTCAGTAAAACAATTAAGACGTTAGGCCCATACTGTCCAAAAAGGCGGTACTTATAGAGAAAAAGTTGCTAGGATATGTGACATTACATTAGAGAATTTAAAAAAAAGCAGTTGATAACGGGCTAATTATTCATGATAAAGACATACGCAGGTCGTCATTTCAAGCACCACAAGAAATTGGCCATGAAGATTTTCGCTTCCTCGTTTCTGTAGCGTGGCTTGCTAAATTTAAAAGTAAACACAGAATCGTTTTCACAGAAGTAAACCGTTTTGTTACCAGAAAGACTTGAAAATGTCAACGAGTTAAAAGCAAACTCAGATGAACTTGTAGACAGTGTGAAGCAAGAGATAGCGAATGTTGAATTGCAGAATGTTTATCATTCGGATCAAAGTAGCTTTCAATTGGAAATTCATTCCGGGAGAACTTTAGCTGTTGCAGGAAAAAAAGCTGTAATGCGTTATCCAGTCCATTTCGTCCACTACCCATAGTTACACTATTCAGTTAATAATATCTGCTGACGGTAAACTTCTTTCACCTCTATTTCTGGTTCTAAAAGAACGGAGAGGAAAGTTTGGGCCAGTAGTAGAAGCTAATCTGTTCAGGCCCGAAAACGTTTATACAGAAGCATTAAAATCCGGGAAACTTACCTCAGGTAACATAACATTATCTACTTCTATTAAAAATGGTATAAAAGCAATGATAATTACTTTTGTTATTTGCAGATCACTTTTAGATTTGGTTGGAGGATATTTATTTTCCAAATGTAGGACCAGATAGCATTTTACTCCTTGATTCATGGAGTGGCAATTGCCAAACTGTAGTAGATAAAGCAACACCCTCCGATAAAATTGTAAATTTTAAAATAATTCTATCAAGAACAACAGGAAAAATTCAAGCTTTAGATGTACTTGAGTTTAGAGTTTGCAAGAATTATATGTGTCACTTTTCCGATTCTGTTATTTTGATGACTTACTATATCAATTTACGTATCAGGAATTAATTCTTAAGCTTCAGTCTTTGGTGCATAATCAATTAGGCTCGCCAAGATATACTAATATTTTTAAATATTCATGGTACAAAAGCGGCTATATTGCAAAAAACCAAATAAATTTTAAAATCTGATGGACTTCAGCTCCGGTGATTCCTGTAAAACTCGTTATGATGTATTAGTTTGTACTAATACTGCTGTAATTCGACGTTCATGATGTAAAAAATCACTATGTTTGAAACATTTTTTGAACTATTATCACTATTGTTCAAAGTGTGCAGAATAGATCTTTGTTTAGTGGTAGATACCTTCTTCAATGCTGTTTATCTCTTAAAAGTACCTAAATAGAAGGGGTGGTTTGCCCCTGTGTAATTTTTTTGTTCATGTTAGATGGACTACATTTTACTTCCATCTTTATAAAACAAATTTTTCAATTTTTTTAACCGTATAAAGTATGTATTATCATAGACACAAAATAAAAAGTGTTTAGGGTAATTAAAAAAATGTGGTCGGCACGTAGTTCGGTAACTGGACATATTTTTACAGTAAAACATTTCTTGAACATGATTTATTTTTTAACGATATTATAATAATAATTATTATTATAGGTCTTATATTTTTGCGTGTTACTTCTGATGTTAATATTTATTTATTGTTAAAGTATTTTTTCGTTTGATTTTGACTAGTATTGATTTATTCATTTATGGTTACTATCAAGCTTATCCGGTTTAGCCTATTGTAGTACGTTCCAATTAATTTGTGGGTTATGAAGTTGTCCTTTTATGATATATCATATGACTATACCCTTAGTATTGATCAAACCTTTTTTATTATCCCTTTTTAATGAAATTATGATTACCTCTTCTGTTTAATTGTGTTGGACCCTTTTTTTAAAATTATTACCCCTTTTTAGTTAATTATGGCTTTCCCTTTTGTTGAACTATTGCTGTCCCTTCTGTTGAATCGATTATCTCTTTTTGATGAATTATGATTACCCACTCCTGTTAAATTACGACCACCACTTATTGTTAAATTGGCTATCCCTTTCGGATTAACTATGACATCACCTCTGTTTTAGATATCGCTTCCCCTTTTTCATAATTCGACTACCCCATTTTTAGTGAAATATGACTGCTTTTTTTAAACTAGGATTACGACTAGCCATATTTAGTATCAACACTCCCTAGCGTTTTCGTCTAAACGTTGGAAAACCTTATTTCGTTTAGGTTTTTCAATTACTCCTTTTAAGTTTTTATTGCGACTACCCATGTTAATTATGCCCACTATTTAGGGTTTTTGTCAATCTGTCTGTTTATCCTTGTTGAATATGACCATCCCCTACAGTTTTTCAAACCCCTATAGTTACGCTTTTTTTGGTTTCCCTTTTAGAATGTGTTTTTGGATGTACTTATAGTTTAATGATGCGAGCTTAGTTGAACGCCTTGAAATAGCACCAACGAAAATGGCGTAATCTGTCACAAATTAGTAAGTTTAAGACAAAGGATTAGTTGTACAAAAATATTCTGTTGTGGAACTGTAGATTTTTCCAACGTCTATTTTGTAAAATAGAGTAGGATTTTTGCTTGGACAAATAAGATTATATGTTATCAGGGATACTGAATTGCATTATGGGAAAATTAACCATGTTTTTTTAGTATAGTAAATATTGACTATTCTCATTTTATTTGAATTAAGGGATTTATATTCCTTTTGCCATTGACTGCTTCTTCTAACATTAGCTACATTTTTGGGGCTGAGCTAGCGTAATTTTATCTAGTATACTGTGTCTTACTGAAATTTAGATTTGAGTTTAATATTTGCAGTATATTTTTGCTTCTCTGGAGTTTTGTTGTCGAATTTTTGCATTTCAAAATTTCGCTGTAAAGCATTTGTATTTTGAAGTTTTCATGTTTTTTGATTGGCCACGAAAAGCCTGCGCCCAACATACTGACAAAGAATTTTTTCTTGAATATTTAGATTCGAAAGATGCAGTGTGAAAGGCAGGTGTTGATTTTTTTTAGTACACAAAGTAACATCCTTAATAGTTATCGAGACTTAAAGTTTCCGAATTCTTTATTACCAAATCATTTATTACCAGATAGTAATAAACCGACTCTGTCTGTGAGGTCTAGAGTTTACAGGGGTCGTAGTATAGTGGACAATAAAATTCAAAAAATAAACTTTAGTAACTTTTACCCTTGAAAATATTATAGACACCAACTGGTAATATAATTACTGTTTTAGAGACGAACTTCTGTACTATAAAAATAATAAAGTATTATAAAATAAAAGATAAATTGTGCTTCAACATCATTAAAAGAAAACAAACACTTCATTCTGCATGACTGAAAATGTTCACAATTATACAATTTCAATATGAATATCAATGCATGGTAGAGTTCATTATATTAGTTCAGAAAAAATAGAGAATGTGCCATGACAAGTAGTTTTTAACGATGACATTTTTTTTCATCTACATCATTGTCAAGGTAACTGAATCTAATAGTATTTCCGTGAATTTTATAAATAATGAAAAAATCTAATATTAACGATACAAAGCAACTACCGCAAATACGTTTCATTTGAACCATTCTGGTATGTTTAGTGTAAATATTCTGCGCTGGATCATGATGGAATTTTTATCAAGCTTCTTATCAAGATACATTTCAAAACCTGCATAGAAAAGCAGTGGTAAACATTGTAAATACAAAGCAAGAAAAACTAGAAAAACATCCGTAGATTGAGGTACGCAGCTTAAAAGCAATTTTTTTTTAAGTTTAGAAGCTTTAAGAGCAATGAGATTTATAATTTTGGTCGCTCTCTGCTTTTTTTATTACTATGGTGCTAGTGCTGAATACGCTACCCTAGAGAGAGCTGAAAGTAAGTTTAGAATCATTTTTCATGAATAAACTACTACTGTGGCGTCGTCCGCAAATTCGGAAAGAGTAGTCAAATATTTTTAATACTATAAAAATATTTGTGCGAATACGCACAATAATAATTTGTTATTGTTTGAAACAGTTTTTAAATTTATTGATCAGTTAAAGTATTATTTATCCACTGGGAAAAGGAAAGAAAAGGAAGAAGCTAGTATCTTTCCATATTTTGAAAAGCTGTGCTCAAACTTGGCATTAGAATTATTCTAAATTACCTTTAGAATTCCCCTAGCCTAGGGGAAATAGTGAAACATTAAGTTTCACTATAAATTTTCCACTTTTTAATGTTTCTCTGCTTGTTCCTCCTTGTTCCAATGTTCTTCCACTTTAAGTTTTTATTTCTTGAAGCTCTACTCTTTCCCCTAGACTGGGGAAATTTTGAGGCAATGTAGAATAGTTCTAATACCAGATTTCCTCTTAGCTACTCAAAATACAAAAATATATCAGCTTTTCCGTATAAAAATCAAGTCTTTGTGAAACTTTAGGATATGCTTAGTTTTCCACGTTTTCCCCTTGGCTAGGGGAATTCCGAGGCACTGTAGAAAAATTTCTGTCAGATATGAATTCAGCATTTCGAAATAAGGAAAGATAACAGCTTTATCTGGCAAAAAGAAAACCTCCGGGAAACCTCAAGTTTTGCTGAGTTTTACGCTTTTTACCCTAAGCTAGGGGAATTATTTGTTACTGTAGAGAAATTCTATTGGTGGATTCTAAAAAAGCGACTTGAATTACGTCGAAAGCGCATTGTTTCATTTCGTTTTCTAGTGCATAAATATTACTTTCACGGAGTCGAAAATATCCAAAACTTGAGTTTTTTTTAGGCTAGGAAAAAGTTTTGGGTTCTGGGGGAAATTCTAAGGCCGGATTCGGATTCAGCGACTCAAAATTCATAAGGAAACCCTAAGCGCATATAAAGTTCGGACCAATTTTGTTTTTTGTAGGCCTGTATTATATTTGTTAAAATACAACGATTATTTATTTTTTAGACAAATAAAAGAAGTATATATAAAACTTTGGCGTGGGAATTTTTTACACTGCAGCTGCTTATCAGTTTTGTAAAAGAGATTTGCATGCATTGTTTCTATGCACAATTAAAAATAAACTTTGTTATAATTCAATTCTAATTATCACGGAATTTTCATCTGGGAATACTATAAATTGTTGTTATTTTATATTAAATATCACAAATTATAATTGTTATAAACCATTTTTCTAGGAAAATGTGAAATTTGTAGTTTTAAGATTCAGTATTTTTCTTCATCATAATTGGTACAGATATTCTTAAAAGTAACATAGGTTGAATTATATTTCTTGAAATGAAACATGTTTTAATTTTGTAGAGGAATTAAATAAATTATTTCAAAGCTTTGGTACTTTAACCTAGAAAAGAATTTTTTTCACTAAAACTGCTTAAAGCTTTTGGAAAGATTGGCAATCACTATACTTAAGAATAACGAATAGCGAATGAAAATATATTTAATGAAAATCGAAAGCAATTTGAGTAAAAAAAAATGTGCGGAACAAAAAGCCAAATTTTTTTATTTAGTTATAGAATCAAATTATGTTGTATTTTTACAACTATAATTAAACCTATGTTCTTTTTAAGAATATCTGCATCAATTCTGATGATGAATGAAAATCGTAAATTGAAAAACTCGAAATTTTAAAATTTTCCAAAAGAATTGTTTATAAAAATTACCGTTGATTATTTTTATAAAAAAATATTATAGACAATCACTTTCACAATTATATCGAGTATTTTCAGATGAGAACAAATTTTGTATAACAAAAATTAAAATATTTTTCAAATACATAAAAAATAACGAAATACTTAGAATAAAATGATTTAAAAAATTCATTGTTAATTTTAGATAAGAAAAGTTTGTGCAAATCTCTTTAACAAAAATGTCAAACAGCTTAAGTGCAAAAAAATTACTTTCGAGGCTAAAGATTTGCATTTACTTATTTCATTTTTTTACAAAATCAACAATTGCTGTAATTTAACAAATATAATTCAGCATTTAATAGTTATAGGAATATGTATAACAATCCAGATGATGAAGATGCACTCAAAATAGAAAAAACCACAAATATAAAATTTCTTGCAAACAATTCTTTCTAACAATTACGATTGTTTTTTAATAAAAATTGGGACATCTAAAAAAGATCTACAAATGCGTTACTTTTGGATAGAACGCATAGTTTTTCTTTTACTCACAAAAAAACACTTAAAACTAGAAAAGTTAAATTTTTTATACTTACGACACAAGATGCGAAAAGAATAGAGACAACATTTTTGTATACAATCTCTTTTTAAGAATTTTTTTATAGGATGAGTAGTTTTTGTTTGAATCGTAAAGAAGGGCATTACAATTGATAGAAAATTAATTTTTGGAAAATGACGCAAACTGCCGAAAAAGTTAATTTACAAAAGTCTAAATTACAGATGTCGATTAGACCGACCGACAAGAAACAAGAGTATACTTTTTCAAAGATTTTTGCTACCCTGAATTTGAATCGGAGGTCCAAATTGCTCAATTTTTTCTGGTTTTCAAAATATCCTAACCTTAAAGTGCAACAATTACCATTTTTTGATAAATTTAAGAATATGTAGCATCGCGACAATACTTTTTCTACAAAAAACTATCAACAGCATCTTAAATTATAAGTTTTATCCATTCAAATGACATCTATTTTGCTCAGATACCTTTTTTTCGCTGAGATATCGCATTTTTTAAATTTCTAGTTATACACAAATCTCCAAAACATAAGGGTTTGAGGTTGGGGGTGCAGATTTGGGATTGCTGAGTTCGATAACTAAAAAATTTTTAAATGTGATAATTTAGAGCAAAAAAATATATCTGAGCAAACTCAACGTCATTAGAAAGGCGCAGGATTGTACTTTCAGATTCTGTTAATATTTTTGTTTCAAAAATTAAATGTTGCGATGCTACATAACCACAAATATAGTCCAAAATTGCCATTTTTGCACATTTAGGTTAGGATATCTCGGAAACCAGAGCCAATTGAGCAATTTAGATCTTATATTTGAATTCAACGCATCAAAAATCGTTGAAAAAGTATACTCTGGTTTCAGAATCTGAAGGTCGGTCTATGTTTCACAAACACAAAAACACGTTCAAACTTAACAACGGTGAGCAGCGATAATGAGAAAAAAATTAATTAATCACTCAAAACATTGTACGTAGATTTATAATAGCTTATTAAACATCAATAAATTTATTAACAGGGAAATGCATTGTAGAATCGTCTCTGAGCAAAACTACTTGGTATAGGTATCAGTGTAGAATCCCGAAAAAAAAGAATGCTCCACCATACCATTTCATCCACTTTGACACCGCCAGGGGTAAGAAATTTATTTTTGTGTTTATTCATCAAAAAGATAATGTTATAATGTTTTTATTAAGAAATAATAGAAAATACAAACAACAACAAAATTAGTATTGTATCGTGGAAAAATGTGATTGATTATTTATCCCTTACTAATATTTTTTTCAATTTCTGCTTCAATTTTAATAATTGTTGGATTACTTTATTCACAAAAATGTACCATCTTTTCAGTTCATTGCCTTAAGAAGGCAGAAGTAGGAAACAGCTTTGTATGTTGTGCCAAAAGACCACTTCGAGCCGAACCACTGATAAGAGATATGAGTGACTTAAATTTGAATTTGGAATAATTTAAGTGAAAATCAACGTTAATCTATTATTATTTATTATTATCAGGTATAATATATGTAGTTCTGCTACGTTAATATATATTACATATAAAGTTTATAATCCGGCAATATATATAATCCCTAGGCATTATATATAATGCCGAGAAAAGGCCAGACAAAGTATGCAATACTCTCTATTATACAGATTGCCTAGGCATTATATATAAACTCCAGAAGAGACCAGGCAAAGTGTATAATAAATCTTTTCCATTATTTGAGCGCAATATTTCCTCTTTTGGAACTACCGTTACTTTGGTTATTTAAAAGAAATTAAGATGTATTTTTTTAAATTATTCATAATAAGATACAGGTAACAAAAAAGTTCAATTGAACATTTCAACACATTTTTATATTTTTCAACAAAAAATGTTTAAAATCAATTTTTAAAAAATCCACTTTTGATTTTATTTGAATTATTTTTTAAATATATTTTATATTGTTCTTTAAAAGTCCTTGGAAGTTAGGATTTTTCGAATTAATTAGTGTCTTCTAATAATGAATGTAGACAAACATAATTGTTTATGCAATTAAGTATTATTTTTAATAATATTGTCTTGAAATAATGCTGGAAAGTTACGATTTTTGTCCTTGAAATTTAACATTTTGTCTACTTTTCATAAATATTCCAGGCATTGTTTAAACAATTGTTAAATGTTATCCCTTCTGTAGTAGTCTTAATCCAACATGAATTAAATTATCGGGAACCATAGGGAGCTAACCTTTATTCGGAAAAATCACTTGTAACGTCATGGGATATCCCTTTGAGGAACATTGTTATTTTATTAAAAATAGTAAAATTCAATTTTTTTCACTTTCTGAACAAAGCATGATACGTGGGAAAGATTGGACATTACACGCTTACCGGTGGATTAATTTTTTATTTTGGAAAAGTTATTCAAAGTACTTGATTGCAACCTCTATGCGAAACTTAAATTTTTCCAACTGCTTATGAGGATTTGTAATTTAATATGACTTATAAATTTAATTTTTCAATAAAAATGAGTAAATATGCATTTAAATTTAATATTATATACCAGAATTAAAGATCATAAATAATAATAAGAATACTATTATTGATTTACTTGAAAATTGAATTATTTGGTTGTAAATTAATTTTTCTGATGAAAATTTATATTTCTCATCAAACAAAAAACAACTGTTCTAAAGAAAACTCGTCTTTTTGAATAAAATTCAATTTTCTTTGGTTGAAAAGTCTACTTTTATATTTTGGATTTAGCATTAATCTCAATTAGAATTGATACATAAATTGGAAAAAGTGTTCAAAGAATTTCAATTATTTTTTTGTTAAGAATTTTATTATTTGTTTGAAAGTTTATTTATTATCATAAAAAAATAAAAACTTGTTTGTAGAGAATTCGTCGTTTTGACTCGAAAATTCAACAATTTGGTTGACATTATTTTTTGAGACACCTGAAACCTAAAAAAAGGTTTTTTTAGAATTTGTCTGTCTGTTCGTGGATGGGTTTTTTTTAGCAGGATAACTTTAGGAAGAACTATCAAATTGAACCAATTTTTTAAGATTTAAAAATTTTCTGCTTTGTTGTTCATAGTATTCAACAAAACGAAAAATGTATACTGATGACCTTTTTGTCATAAGACCAAAATTTACCAGAGTTATAGCATTTGCAAAATTCCAAAAAACACAGTAAAATGAACATTTTAAGCCAAATAACGCACGATATGAAAAAAGTCAGAAAAAGAAAAATATTTCTTTTTGAACGCCTTACAAGATTATCATAAAAACTCTTTGAAATCTCTGGAAAAATCGAAAATTGCAATTTTGACAGCGTGGAAAAATAATTGAAAATCAAGAATTACATTTTTGGGATGAACTATGCAGAATAGGTATAAGGTGTGTAAAAAACATTGTGCATTTTAAAAACATCTTTAAATTTTGTTGTAATAACTTTTTATAGGATGCGTATTTTTTCTTTTAATTGTTAAAAACATCCTCAACAGTAAAAAAAAAATTGCCCGCTGCTTGGGCACATTCTCATCACAACTTTTGACTTTTAATTTATTTTTCGTCTCGTGTGTGAGTTTTCAACAAATTAACTTTTTATGTTTTAAATGCTTTTTCTTACGATTAAAACAAAAAAGAACAGAACTATCAAAACAATTTTATGACAAATTAATAATAAAATTATAATAATTGTAATAACATATATTCAGGAAAATTATATACAATTTGAGGGGAAAATTCGAGTGCGAAGTGCAAGATATGTGATAAGAATTTATTCGTTCCAGTCGAAGGAGCTTTAACAAAAGAGAACCAACAGCCGCTTTTGTTTTATCGAAAATTCATATTTTTGGAGATAAATTTATAACTGTTTTGTAGAAAAATCTTGTTTTTTAAATTGAAAATTCAATTATATAATGGAAAATTAATGTATTTAGTTGAAATTTGAGAATTTTGGGTTTGAAAATTATTCCATTTTGGTAAATAATTAAAAAATTCAGTTGAAATATTTTTTCTTGGAATAGAAATTTTCCCAGTGGGCACAAAATTTGGCGACGTCTTCACGACGTCGTTACGACATCTTTACGACAACTTTACGACATTCTATGTCCATGTTGTTAAGTCGTCTTTATGATATCGTAAATATGTCGTATGATTTGACGATGTCTTTTCGATATCGTAAAGGCACTGTAACGACATGGACATAGGATGTCGTAAAGTTGTCATAAAGATTTCGGAACGATGTCGTAAAGACGTCGCCAAATTTTTGTGCCTACTGAGTCATCTTTTTTTGTTACAATTCGAACTGTTTCGGTGAAATTTCGATTTTTTTAAAATGAATTTTGGATCGAAATCAAAGACGAATGTGTTCCAAAAGTGAATATATCGTGTCCTCGATTTCTCGCAACTTCACGTGAAAATTTGTATAAGGGAGTTTTGGAGGTCGCTGGTTACGAATCTGAGATCAAATTTGACAAATTTAAAATGGCGGATCCAAAATAGCGGCCAAAAAATCTAATTACGCGTATGGGTATGATAAAGTATACTAAGGGGTTTTGGAGGTCGCTGATTACGAATCCGACATCAAATTTGACCAATTCCAAATGAAGGATCCAAAATGACGGCCAAACAAATTTAATTACGCGTGTTGGTATAATAATTTATACTCAGGGGTTTTGGAGGTCGCTGATTACGAATCTGAGATAAAATTTGACAAATTCATCATTGCGAATCCAAAGTGGCGGTCAAAAAATTTAATTACGCTTATTGGTATGGTAATGTATACTTAGGGGTTTTGGAGGTCGCTGATTACGAATTCGAGACATCAAAATGTTTTTGTTTTATTATTCTACTTTTTTCACACAACTTTTTGGATTCAATATAGAAAATTTGTCGAATCTGGCATCGGATTCGTCCTCAGCAACCCAAAATATACCTTAGTATACATTATCCTTCCAATACGCGTAATTAAATTTTTGCCGCCATTTCGGATCCGCCATTTAAAATTTGTCAAATTTGATTTCGGATTCGTAATCAGCGACTTTCAAAACCCGCTTCTACAAAATTTTCGTGTGAATTTGTGAGAAATTGATTTTTATGTGCAAAAACTACTATATCGTCTAACATTTTTAACTTTGAAACACCATTTTGAATAGAAACAATTTGATTTTCTACATGGAATCACTTGGTCATGAAAGAAAAAGATTCCAGGACGCGACATATTCACTTTTATAATACATTCGTCTTTGATTTCGATCCGCAAAGCATAGGTTTGGAAAAAAAATCTCTCACACGAATTTTCGCAAAAAAACGAACATAACCTATTCATATTACGTTTTTCTATGAAAGCAATGGCAGATTCGGCAAGATCGTGAAATTTTACGCAGATATTGATCTATTAAACATTTTTTCTCACAGTTTTCATTAAACTTAAGAAGGCTGAAAAAATGGAAAAATGCGTCCAGTCAGGGCCTAATGGGTTAAATTTCAAAAATAACTCCGAGAGTTCGAGTGGTCAACGGGCGCACAATTGGGAAATTTATTCACAAACTAAAATAGCGTCGGTCTAGCCACAAACGTGTTTTCTTAACTTTGGGACACCGGCTAAATAGTAATAATCGTGTGGTAATAACCCAGTGGGCACAACGTTTGGCGACGTCTTTACGACATCGTTACGACATCATGACGACAACTTTACGACATCCTATGTCCATGTCGTTAAGGTGTCTTCGCGATATCGGAAATATGTCGTATGATCTGACAATGTCTTTACTATGTCGCAAAGACACCGAAACGACATGGACATAGGATGTCGTAAAGATGTCGTAATTATGTCGTAATGATGTCGTAAAGACGTCGCCAAATTTTGTGCCCACTAGGTACTCAAATTTAGGTTTACTGTATAACTTCGGTATCTGAAACTGTGTTCACATTGGACCACTAATTAGGGTTATAATATTTCATCCTGTCCGACTTAACGTAAATGGCGTTACAATAAAAGTCTTAATTATACAACTAATAACCAGTGAAATTAAGAGTATTTGATTTCGTGTTTGTCCATTCCTTAAATGAGTAAAGGAGTCCTTTTGGACTCATTAACGAGTCTTTATAAATAAATATTAACTAAAAGTGGAATAAAATAAAATAAATGGTAAAAATGACGTCATTGGCCACTCATCTGGTCATTAAGGTGTCATGAGTTAGAACTGGCTATGACTGGTATGCGGTTCTCTTTCAAAAGTTTTCTAAAGAAATAAGTTCGTATAATTGTTCAAAAATATATACCATTCGTTTGAACTTGCCTCTTTGATTTCTTTAATAACATATTTCTTATTGATTATTATTTGATTTTATATCAACAAACAGATTATTTAAACATTTTTTACGTACGTCCCTTATATAAATTCATCTATTTGGATATTTTATCAACAAATTCTTCAGTGGAAATATAATTTTTCAAATAAATCGAGATAAATAACGCTCAGGTTATGTTAGGAAAATCTAGCCAAAATAATCTTTTTTTTACAAGGACAATTAGAGACAACTTACGAGCATGACCAAATGTAGGTTATGTTAGGTGTTTGTCGTGGGAATTGGATATTTTAAAATAGAAGGAGTTGGGTCTTATAAAAAACGTACGCCAGAATTGGATATTTTACACCGTAACCAATTGACTCTTGTAGAAAACTTACAAATGCACACAATTTAAGGTTATGTTAGAAAATGCAAGTCGGATTGAGTTATTTCCTAATAAAAATACTTAGAGCTTTTAGGAAACCTAGAAGCTCCTGTAATTTAAGGCTATGTTAGAGAATTTTCGCTGAAATTAAATATTCTTGAACAGAATCAGTTAATTATTGATGAAATATCTGAATTGAATAAATGTTAGGCTATGTTATAAGATTCCTTTTAGAATTGGATGTTTTTCATGACAAAGAGTTGCTTTTTTCCTGAAAACATAACAGTTTAAACAATTTCAGGTTATGTTAGTGAATTCTAATCGGAATGAGATATTCTAAAACAGAAAGTGTAAAGACTATTTGAAGCTTATGATTTCAAACAATTTTAGGTTATAAATAATATGATGTTAGTACTTTTTTATCTTTTGCTTTAACATCAATATTTTTTTAACATTGATTTTATTCCAAAGTTGCGAAAAAATGTCTTACTAGCTGCGCTGAAATTCAAAGCCGGGCCGAAATTGAGTGCTTAGAATCGGAAAGGTTATGAAATAAAACAAAATACAAACAATATTGTTCGTATGTTGTCAATTATATATAAATTCGAATTTTACGTTAAAATTTGCATTAGAAACTCACGGAGTAATCACAATACTTTTTTTTAGTAGCTTTAAAAACTTTAAAAAACAAAATACATGCCATTTACATAGACCAAAGGCGCCTTCAAGTGCATCTTCTTTTAGTGGAAGTTAATAATCATTTCGTCGGTAACTTTGAGAATTTTGTCTAGATACTAGCATCACGTAGTGGAAAACTCAAACAACAACGCTACGATGCAGGGGCGAGAGAATTTTATTTTTAAACTTCGCGCGCAACAAACTACCTGAGCTATTATGGATGCGTTTGAAGTCACCTTCAGCAGCAGTTATTGACATTTTTTTCAATTTTAACGCTGCAAAAAAAAGTATTGCGATTACTTAGTGAGTTTGTAATGGAAATTTTAGCCTAGAATCTGAATTTCAACAATTTAAAAGTTGATCTTCCTGTTTCTTTCAGTTCTTTAAGAAGGAACCGAAGGGGGACTCATTGGGGTCTTTAAGGGTACTTTGTAGAGGCTCCTTTTGGCTTCTTCGATTCGCCGGGGTAGCGAGTCATTTTCTCACAATTTAAGAAATAAATTAAATATTTAAAAAATATTTATATCAGACTAGTATAGATGAAGAAATAAACAACATCAACTTACTTATAATCAACAATTATTCGAATTTATAATTTTTTCAAAAGCCTTTACCCTTCTGTTTTAAAATATGTAAATCCGACGACAAATTGCTAAAATAACCTAATATTATTTAAACTGTCAAATTTTCTGTATGTTCCAACTGTTTCTGCATTACAATATCCAAGTTTGTCCAATATTGGACAACATTACAGCAACTCAGTGGGCACAAAATTTAAGAACGTAATTGAAATGTCCTAAAAACGTTTTGAACGTACAAGTAAAGATACGCTATATGAACCTGTTAAAAATTGTCCCAAGCCAGACCAAGTAATGGTCTGAAAACGATTCATGTTGGAAATTGTAATATTAATCTCTTTCACATAAATAGAATTAATATCCCTTCAAAACACAAAATCATAACACAAGTTAAAATTATAAAAAGAAGGTACAAAATCAAACCAAAAAAGAAAAGGAAAATTAAATTAGAATATACAGTTTTGAATTAAAAAAAGAATCAATCTTGTGAAACCTTGTGGCCACGTGAAGAACTTAACCTCAAAAAGATGAATGAGAGCTACCTGAACAATCATAAATTTGGGGCTTTCTGGTACAACAACTTAACTTTTGGGCTTTCTGGGCCAACAACTTAAAATTGGGCTTTCTGGGCTAACAACTTGAATTTATCGGCTTTCTGCTCCAACAAATTAAATTTACGGGATTTCTGGGCCAACTAAACTCAGAACAACTTAAATTTTGGGATTTCTAGGCCTAGACCCTAAAGGAAGCGGCAAGACGTTCTTTTCAAAAGCACTGAGACTACAACCAGCGATACGACAGCGTCAGAGAGTTCATGCTGCTTGCTCGATAATTTATAACCTAACCTAACCTACGTAGTGTCCGTCTTGATCCTCCCTGATTGATCGGGATTCAGATACTTCCGGAACATCGCGTGAACAAAAGTAAAACATAATCAATGCCCTATGATGTAAAACGATACATTTATTCATGGTTTTAATATTTAAATTCCCGTTGCTGTTTGCCCTAAGTTAATAAATTTAAACAATTTTTTTTACTCTCCTAAAACGTCCATTGAAAATTTCCTGTCAATAACAGCCAGCGATTCCCGTTTGGGATTTACACATGTTAGGTTGGCAGCAACCTAAGAGAATTTAAAACTTAGACTAAAGATTTTAGTAGAAGTACAGTCTGTCAAGTTAAAGCGTGGGTGGCTTTACTCGCAGTCGGTAAGGTGTATCGACATGATTTTGGTGTCAAAATATTAAGAAGAGCTCCCTC
>NC_046666.1:15583175-15594813 GCF_010883055.1 Belonocnema kinseyi | reverse complement strand
AGAGGGAGCTCTTCTTAATATTTTGACACCAAAATCATGTCGATACACCTTACCGACTGCGAGTAAAGCCACCCACGCTTTAACTTGACAGACTGTAGCGAGTTAGCTGAGTCTTTCTGGCGTTTCGATGATTCTCAACCTCCTGCGACGTCCAACGATGATGGTGTTGACTCCGGTAAAGTTTTTACACAGCAAAATTAAAATTTGGAAGAATTAGAGATAAGACAATAAATTACAAATTAGATCGAAGTGAATCATGGATCATCGTGTTGCATCAGTGGTATATCAGGCAGCATAATTGACAATTTTATGAATTATTATCTTTAACTAAAATATTACCAGGAAATGTGCCTCGTGAGTTGCAAATTGCAACATCATAAAATATATCCTGTAAACGTCTCTGGAACTTTGTATGTTTATGGAACGTTATTTGGTCTAACTTAGGACTGACTTAGCTAATTCCGGCTTGAATTTTCTAACATAATCTGAATTTGCGTAACCTTCAATTATTTGTCAAAACCTATTTGAAGAAATATATTCCGCTTGAGAGCAAACATACAGAAACTAGGACATTTAGAACTTACAATTTTATTAATAACTTAGTTAATAAAATTCGAAAATCATGTTTGCGGCGACATCTTCTGGATATATATTTATTTGGTTTCATCAATACCGACTGTCCGGACTTTATACTGTGCGGACTTCCAATTCATGAACTTATATATCTATGTTTCAATTTTTGGAGGAAAGAAATTTTGGGAGAAATAAAATGTTGGTAAACTAAGACCATCTCGAATTTTGGACATCATTTTGTTTAAGCATTTCAGAATTGTACGTTGCTATAACAATTTAGCTTATGTTGGAAAAAAGAGGCCAGGTTATAAGAATTTGTATCACAGTCTCCTGTAAACTCTCATAAAATGTTAAACATTGAAAAAACTAATGAATCTGCCCAGCGAAGAAACTGAGTGAATGAGATTCGAAAAAAATATACGCTCTTCCTATTTACGGCTTCCATAATTGAAAGAAATGTGATTTTATAATGAATTATGCTCGAGGTACTTCAGGAGAAAGTGTAATTATATTAAGTTTATCAAAAAGTGAAAGAGGAAAAAAGCAAAAAAAGAAACTGTGCCTACCAGTTTTATACCAAATTCATCACTAATTGCCTAATTTCTTCAAAATTTTGAAAAACTTTAAAATATTTTAAAATCTTTAAAAATCATCAAAGCTTTTAAAATGTTGATGTTTGAGTTTAAATATGAAAGTTTAGCCAATATACATAAACGTTTATATTTTTCAGAATTCGAAATATTTTGAAGAAGTTGGCGAAAGTTAAGAGCTAAATAAAAATGTATATAATGGCAGTTCCCGCGACTGTTTTTAAAAAAAAATTATCTGTATAAATAAACATGTACGAAAATGCGGTGACAATTCGTTTCGTCGATAAAATAAAATAAATTACAATCAAGCAACACAATTTTGAAAGCAATATTTTTGTACAAAATCTTAAAGCATCGGAATACTATCGTAAGCTTGTAGTTTCTAGTAGAATTATTTTTGTATTGCCTACAATTTTGATTGATTTGATTTTGTGAAAATGCATGTACACCAGGTTATATTTTCTATAATTATTCCAGATTTTATTATTAATTGTGAAAATCTTTGAAAATATCTCTTATTGGGGTGCCTTACTATACGCAGAAATATCGAATTTTAAAAATAAACATATCATAAAATAAATTATGTATTAAATAAATTGATAATAACATACCATATTTTTCTATAAAATTGCGCTATAATCATTCAGTATTTTTTGCCATGTTAAAGTTATAAAATGCATTCTGACGTCAGCGATAAGTAATCTGTGTGTATGCGATTAGTCGCCCATTTAGTATTGTAAATAGTATAATTCTTATTAACTGGAAGCATAAATTCTATCTGCCTAGCTCTTTAAAATTTTAAGTAAGTTATAATAATTTTAATACAACCCTTTTATAGGAAAATTTTAGCAGACCTTCATTTTAACGAGGAAATGCTTTTAAAAATATTTTCTCTCTTTCTGGGGCTTATAACTTTGGGAATAAGCAAACCATTGGCTGCAAACCATACAGCGTTTGAGATAGTTTATCAATGGAAATACTTGAATTATGAATATGACAGTGTAAGCAGAGAGGAGGAGGACGAAAAACATGGACGTGATGATAAATACAGAAACTACATGACTGGTTTTGATTTAGCCAAAGGTAAAAATTGAGCATTTGATTTTTGACAACCCTGCTGAAAGTTAATGGATATGGATCCTATATTTTTGAATAGTTTTGAATCTTCATGATGAAAAAAGTTAGGGCAAATGTATCCCTTTCTATCCTTTATCTATCTTCTTTAATCTTCATCCCATCCTATTGCCTGAGGTATGGAAAGGAAGTGTATATTTATATAAGCATAGATCTCGTGTTGCGTTTCTGGTACTTGGTCAACGTCCAAGTATTTATTTCAAATATCTGATGTTACCGAGTCGATCAAACTCCTACAAAATCTTAATTAAGGCATTATTAATTTTCAAAGTTTCGATGCAAACCTGTGAAGAATTAGCTGCAACATCGAATTGAAAAAAGATGGTAGAAATCATTCTTTTGTTAATTTTTGATAGATGGACGAATGTTTGTTACTCTCATGAAGCGTAAAGGAGTTCCTGCTACTTTGAATACAGTATCGGACAAAAATGGACCAGGTGGACCTTTATTGAAACCTTATCCTGACTGGCAGTGGCATTCACGAAACGATTGTGTTGGCATACATTCTGCGTACACAGTGCAAGTAAAATGCTTTTATCTTAAATCTGATTTTTTTAAATATGTCAAGTAACTTTAAATTATTGTTTTCCCTTGTAATCGAGTAATAGAAAAATTGAGCGAAAAGAATAAAAATGTACTTTCATTATTAGTATGAACTCAAAAAACAATTATTTTAGATAGATCAGTGTAACAGATTATGGATATTGGATACTGGAGTTGAAGGTAATGTTGGAAGAGAATGTCCCGCTCAATTACTGATGTTTGACTTATCATCTGACAAACTGCAATTGAGAATAGCCATTCCCAATGAATTCTTCAAAGATCGAAATGGCATAGGAAGATTAACTAAATTCATTGTTCAATCAGACGGATATTCGTGTCAAAACACAATTGTAAGTTTCATCCAAGCAGGATTAAATTATTTAATATTATAAGTAGCGAAGCAATTCATGGAAATGAAGGTCAAAAAAGAAAAACAGGCACGATAATTATTTTTAGACGCTTTGGTAACTGTATAAACCCTTATCTATCAAAGAAACAACATTTTTTAAGTCTGTAAACACCATAAAAATAATGTAGAAAATATTGTTTAAAAAACAACAAATTAACGATTAGATATCATTTTTTAAAACATTCGCGCTAAATGATATATTAATCTTGCGCTTTGCGCTCGATAATATAATTACCTCGGACTACGCGCTCGATCTTTGTACGATACTTAAATTTGAGGGCCTTCTTTCATGAGACAATCCTTCGTTTATTGAAGCATTGTTTTTAAACAAGAAATTGTATCTAAACATTGATTTCTCGTTTTTTTATATAATATTTTTCACACTATTTGTATGTTTTTTACAGACATAATGAATTTTGTTTCCTGGACTGATCAGGGTCCAAATATAAACTGAAACGTCTCGAAATAATTATCATGCCAATTTTCACCTTTACTTCCATGACCTGCTTCGCTACTTATTAAAAAAAGGGTTGAGACTAAATGTACACTATTTATTATTATACAAATAAAGGTTGTTAGGAGGTATGTTTTTACTAATTTATAATCCAGTTGAGTTAGGCTTGATACTCTCTACAATTAAATATAATAATTATATGTTTCCTTTCCTGAATGTAAGTATAGGTGATTATGAGCTACTATACCGGATCTGGCTTGGTTGTTTGGAACGGAAAGAATTTGTGGCGTCTAAATGGCGTTGACCCAGAAAAATTAGCAGGCATAATAGAAATTAATGGCTTACGAGTAACTATACAACCTGATACATTTGGCATGTCATTGTCACCTAAAATTGACAAAAAACCGCAGACATTGTTCCTGAGATCTGAAGCAAATGAGAATCTGTTCGCTGTAAAACTTGATGTTATCCTCGCTACATCATCTAACGTCCCGAGCCTGCAACTAAACAATCTTGCAGATATTTACCATGTTTTTGATGCAATAAAGGCAAAACCAGTGGAAATAAATGACGATAAAATTGTAAATTATACAGATTATGATCATGTTCTTCCATCATCAGCGTCTACTTTCGTGTTTAATCCGGATGGGATTCTTTTTATCGGCCTTAATGAGCTTACTGTCATTGGTTGTTGGAATTCAAAAATGAAATTGGCTGTTGATAATTTTGTAAGCTATCTGTAAAAAAACCTTAGAAAATAATTATAAGTTAACTAACAAATAAGGAGTGGGACGATGGTCGTAGGGACTAAAGCGTAGGCTTTGGACCCACTCCTTCGGCTTGTGGGTTCGATTCCCGCCTCGCACTCTGGAAGAGTTTCGGTGGCCCATGCGGTGAACACTAGCCTAGCAAGGGAGTTGTTCATCTCCGGAGAGTCGTGGGACCGGTACCTCTAGAGAAAGAGGTTTTCTCTAAGTACTTAAGGCTGTTACTCTTGGTGGTTCGGAACCCACCTTAAACTGTAGGTGCCCCTTCCACCACCAAGTAAGTGTGTGGAGGGTGTGTAAAGGAATAGAGAAGGTGTAAGAAAAATGTAAACCCTTAGGGGGAACATTAGAAGCTTCCAAGAACTAACAAATAAGCGTCAAATTATGGGGATTCGATCATGAAATTGCAATGATTTAATTTTAATTTGTCAAGGACATTGTTGATAAGGACAACAAGGCAATCGAATTTGTCCAGGAAGCAAAAGTACTTCCAACATCAAGAACTGGAAATGATGAAGAGGAACTTTGGATTGCGACGAATAAGCTAGCAAAATATGCACATCACAGGGTGAGATGGGTAAAAATTAATTACAGAATTATGAAGAAAATGACAAGTAGCCTCCTTACGAATTCTAAGTGCATTGCTTAAAAATCGAAATATAAATTAGTTTGTCACATTCAGTGATGACTATATTTCATACAGATTATATAATTCGATTACAATTTAATTTTTCGAGTGGAAAGATCAACTTCTAAGCTATGATATCGATGTACAGGGTGTTTAAATAAATAAATGAATGATTACCAATTTCTGCTTTTAAAGAGTGTTACTCGCAGTAGAATGTTCCTATCAAATTAAAAAATCATTTTCTTCAGAAGCGGGTATAGTATTCAATTACTAATTTTTTCGATGCGTTTTAGTGATACCACACGTATTGTTTAAATATTTGTAACTGCGTCATAAAAATTTTTCACTTACCTAACATAATTTCTTTCGCATTTGTAATACTAAATTCGTTAGTGACAAGATATTATTTAAAAATTGTAAACATATGTTATTCATATGATATCTTCTCATTTTATGTTTTTATTAAGACATTTTTCGGCGGTTCTGCTTTTAATGTTGCTGGAAAACGAAATGCTTGAACATATATAATTATTAACCATAACCATCTTAAGTTGTCGTACACACTTGAACTTCACGCTACACATTTCGAAAATCGTACACCCATTTATCCCCTTAAGGTAACCGTTCTAGCGACGTCTCAACATGGCGCTTCATTTTTGACATGAAAGGTCATTAAAGGTTGCGGCCATCTTGCACAATCGTCCTTGTTCAATAATGGGAACTCAGCCACACCCTTAATTTAGCCAAGTTAAATCACATCACTTCCAGCGTTTAAACATTTAAAAGTTACGTCCCCACCACACTCAATCTCCCGACCACTCACTGACTTTACGAGGACGAAATGGGATCACATAGCTTTGCTTCCTCTTCGACTTTCCAGACTTTCAGGCTCTACGCCTAAGCAAGATTATTTAGTTAGAATGACTTGGCTGTCCATTTCTACCCCCTCCCAAGGCCGTTTATAACGGTACAAAATCTGTGCAGAGGCCATAGATTATGGTACACTTAAATTTCAGTGTTCTATAGCGGGTAGCCATTTTTCCTGCCCCCCCCCCCTACTTTCATTGGAGTGTTCCACATGGATCGCCATGTTGCCTCGCCACTTCACTTACATGCGCCAAATGCGCGACGCAACACTTAGTCTGGCGCACCTGCTATACGTAGTGCGGGCTTCACGATATCGGCTGCTAGTGTTTTGACAGTTCACACTAAACAGCCGGTGTGGAGATCCGCGTGTTCGTTATTCCCTCCTGTCACGGTGCACGGGAGGTGTCGTGTGTGACTTAATGATTCACGACTACCTGGTCGTGAATCTGTGGATGTTGAGAGAGAGAAAGAGAGAGAGTGTGTGTGTGTGTGTGTGTGTGTGTGTGTGTGTGTGTGTATTGTTGTGTTAGGGCCAGCTAACCCCAAGATCGCTTAGTGAACATATAACTAAAAAGTTCGCAAGAATTAGTGCAGTTTTTATATTTCATTAATTATAAGCCCCCAGTCTGGTGATGGATCGCACGGTCTAGTTACAATACCTAGTTTATATTCTGTAATTATTATCACATGCAATAAAAAAATGACAATAATGATTAATGATTACAAATATATTACACAAATAAAGTTTTGTTCCATGAATTCGATCCATTGTTTTCCCCTTAGCTTTTAAAAAAGTAAACTTAGCTGACAGTTGAAGTGAAAATACCTAATTGCAAGAATACTCGTTTACTAATACACAAGGGATAAGTTGAAAAAAAAAGTTGTTGACGATGGACTTGTGTTGAGTATGCGCATCATCATCAAGATAACTGAGTTAGTTATAATTTTTCTTCAACTGTTTAAATGCTATAAACTGTCGTAATATTGTAGATAAAAAGCAAATGCCGTAAAGATGTTTTATTGAAACCAATTCGTTTTTTTTTGTGTGAATAATTTTCCCTGTGTTATTATGAGGAAATTTTGATATCTCTGTTGATCAAAATGACAGTTCTAATGGTCACACTTAAGAGCCTTCATGAAAAATTAAGGGCGATATTTGTACATATAAAGCGAGAAATCTAGAGGAATATTCACTTGCTTAGTTACGCAGTCGAAACGTAAATAAATGTAAAGGTCTTTTAACATTCACAGCTATGCGAGTTTTAATTTTGGTACTTATCGAATGCTTTCTTTACAACGCTGTTGTTGGTGAAGTTTATCGTACCCTAGAGAAAACTGAAAGTGAGTTTAAGAATATACATTGTGTGTGAATATACAACAATCATTAAATGTTCCTAAATTTATTAACAGAGAAATGCATTCAAGAATCCTAGATAAGCAAAACGACCTACTTTAAGTTTCAATGTAGACTTGGTGGAAAGAGTCTAGGATACCATTTCGTGCACTTTGACAAAGCCAGGTGTACGAAATTCATTTATGTAAACACTTATTTCAATTTCAGTTTTGTTCTTTTTACATTCAGAAATGTTTACGTTTGTTTAATTTAATTAATGTATAAAACAAACTTTCTTTACAGCTCACTGCGTTAAGTTAGCATCTAGTACACGTGGCTTTGTATGTTCTGCTGTCCAGCCAGTAGGAATCGAAGCACTGATAAGAGATCCAAGGGAATTGAATCTGGATTTATAGTCACATTCACTTGGAGGAAAATCTGACGTCGAAAAATTATATCATTGTCACTTGTGCTCAACATTTTTTTTAGTTTCCTGTAAATAAAGCGATTATATTTCTTCAGACTGAAGAGACTCATAAGTATGCAAAAATAAAACCCTCTGTACATGAATTAGATGCTGATGAAGTGAGGGAAGCAAAACTTGCCTCCTTCGGCAAGGACTGATCTTTTAGATTTCTGCGAAACTTTTCGTGAATTTTTTTGTCGAGTAGCTGTCATCGAAATTTTTCAACCTCTGCTTCCTTTACATCTTAAAGGCACGTCGTCACAAAAAGCAAAGTCTGAATCTAACGCTAACTTCTGGATGCTATTTTCCAGCAATAAAATTAATCTTGGTAGTGTAAATGGTACCATTACACAAACTATCGTTTCCCTCAGGTTCGGAGTACGAATCGTCAGCTGCTGTCAATTTTTTTTCCAACACCTACGCGAAAAAGACTACTTTTTTCTGAAAATAGTGACTCGTTTTCGTGTTGCTATCTCGTTTTGTTCTCCAACTCCGACTGCGATTCAACCCCATCTAGAAATTGGGTGTATGAAAATTTATCCCACAGTTGTTACTGTAAGGTATCCGCAGATTTCTCTAGTTTCAAGACATCTAGTAAAACTTTTATAGATATAAAAGATCCGAGTTCAAGGTAACACTAGCAATCTTTCCTCGCTTTAGAATTATTTTGGTTTTAATTAGTTTTCGGTTTCGATTCCTTATGCATAAGCCCCAGACGCTTCCTTGGGTAGCGGATAAAGGGTCGGCCAACAGTGCTGATCTCCCTAGAATTCGGGGTGCTAGAAATAATTAAGCTGCCAGAACGAATACGGGCACATAAAATTTTCTGGATCAAATGGGAGGAGGTCTTGTAGTTTTCAAAATTTGTTCATAACATTAGCTTTTGAAAATTCAATTGCTACAAGTAATATGCTTGAATTCAGTAAAAAAAAAATCACAGAATTCTTTTTGTCCTGTCAAGGTTTATTTACGTTCACACCGAAAAAATGTATGTGTTATTATGGAAAAAAGGTTTCTAATGATCCTAATAACAATAGAGAATGCCGGTTGTTTCGAATTTCACCTAAAATATAAAATTACATTGAAATTTATATCATTTGGTTAATATCTATTTAAAAAATAGACAAATTACCTTCATCCAGGACTCATTTTATACAGAATTCGAGAGCATTCACCCCTTAAAATAGAATTTTTTTAGCTCTGATATGTTAAAAATTAAAAAAGTTGAATCAGTCACCCCAAAAGAGACGATAAAAAACTTTTGCGGGGCATTGTATTAGAAACAGCTTGTTTAAAAAACGCAGAAAAATCATAACTAGCGCCAAGAATATATCTTTCTTTAATAGGATTTTTTGTTAAACCTATAAAATAGACTTATGTATTTGATATATAAAGTGTAATTATTTGTTCGCATTCCACTGTCAACAGTGAAAAGAAATTTGAAGTTTCAAATCGATTCGCTTAAAATTGACGATTCGGAATAAAAAAACTTTTCTTTTCCGCTCAAAAATCAACTATCTTGTTAGAAATCTGTCTTTTTTATTTGACTCTTTAACTATGTGATTAAAAAGTTAAGTGCGATATTTTTTTCTTGAAAAAAGATATTTTTTAGTTAAAAAGTGAACTATTTGTTTGGAAATTCATATATATTTTCTCCAACATCATTCGTGTGCCTTGTTGAAAAATGCAATATTTTTACTAGAAAAACTAGAAATTGAAAGCCGTTTAAATTTAATCTTATATAGTAAACAAATTAAGTCTCTATCCATATGCTTTGAATTTTAAATATAAAAAAATATATAAATTGTTTGGAATTATTATTTAAATTCTTGGTTCTTTGCGTGAAATTCAAGAAATTAATAATTATGTTTTTATTAACATTCAATTACTTAATTGAGCTATGTTTCTGATATTTTCAAGAATATCATGTAATATAATTTGTGAAAGCTTTCTAAATTACACATATTAATCGAATTTTAAGGAACTGAGCAGTACCTTATTCTATTTATTATAAACTCACTAAACCTTATACATATTTCGAGTCGATTGTTTTAAAAAAATGCGAAATATTTAAGTGGCTCTGTACAATGAGAAATTATACATTGAGAAATAGCGAGAAACCCGCAAAAACCTTACATTGTCCAGAAATTTTGTTTGAGGATTTGCCTAGACACTCACGATATGTATGATTATCTTACTCCAAACCTGATTCAGTAACGTCTTCTCTGCGTACTATGTTGAAAAAGTTATTTTTGAATTTTACTTCCAATTCTCTTTTCCTAGAGGCTTCAACGAAGAACAGATTCTTTTTCAATCTAGGAACATGAAGCACATTTTCGATTCAAGAATTACGCCATAAATCATTCACAACTCTCTTGCAAGCATTGGACCTTTAGCAACAATGTTGCACTTCTTACCTTCAAGAAGAAACACTGTCCCGTTGTATTTTATTGGATAGTAATCCCATTTTGTAAAAGTTGTGGTACTCGATGTCCTTTTCATTATTTTTTGGATATACCTCTTCCTTCTTTCCTTTCTTTCCTATCTTCAAGGCAAAACAAGATTTGACGTGTCGGGTACAAGCTATCCCCCTCGGTTTTTAATGTGCTAAACTTAGAGGAGAAGCTGGCCAGGTTCTTTGAAATTTCTATTATTTCAGAGACTGTCACACCCACGCTTTGAATTTGCGCGGTCATGCTCCGAATGTCAAGCATGTTTTAGACAACCGAATCATTTCATGTCATGCTATATTCCTAAAACATCTGTAACAATAACTGTTTGTGTCGTCAATATCAAGAACATTATTTTGGCATCACTCGCGAAACATGGACTACATTCTATTTATCATTCGCTGTGAAAAACGTCATAAGCTCGAATTTCAAACCTTGAAAATTTAAGCAGTCAAATCTTTTTACATTGCGACTAAATATGTCTGACAAGACGAATGCGAAAAAAGGGGCGTTTTCGTCAAGAGTTCCTCAGCACAATGGCTAACGAAAGCAACAGGTTTTTAATTGACTTTCTTCTGTACACAATATTCACGCACAGAATAGTTCAACTGGGCCTATAATCTGTTCAACCAATAAGTATCACACCTATTACTTGTGGCCATCGCGTCTCCTAATCCGCATGCATTCAGTGATGCCAGAAGTAAATTTTCTCTCACTATCTCTAACACAGTAAACCAACTGTTGCAGTAATCGTCGCATTTTGTATTTTGACAACGATTCTTATGTAAAAAAAGCAACTGGCTCATTGACCGTAAATATTTATCGCTGGACTATGGAGTGGAAATTTTTATCTCTGTTATTATCAAAGTAGGTAGTTATAATGTCTACACTCATGCTATCTGGAAGAATTTCACTTGCTTACGAGGGTAGTTCAATAAGTCCTTAGAATGAAGTATAAAAACAATTTTTTTTGGATAAATTTTTTTTTATTTTTCAACATAATCTCCTTGGAGCTCTATACACATGGTTAATCACTTTTCAAGTTTTTTTAATCCTTCAGAAAAGTGCGTTTTCGGAAGTTCCTCAAAATAAGCACTTACAGAGGCAATGACGTCTTCGTTGTCTGGAAATCTCTGTCCACCGAGCCATTTTTTCAAGTTTGGAAATAAGAAAAAGTCACTGGGGGCTGAATCTGGTGAATAGGGTGGGTTTTCGACCAATTCGAATTTTATTTCTTCAATTTTAGCCATTGAAACGAAGCATGTGTGAACTCGGGCGTTGTCTTGATGAAAGAGAATTTTTTTTCTCGCCAAATGTGGTCGTTTTTTTTTTTTAATTTCTTCTTTCAGCTGCTCTAATAATGATGCATAATGTTCACCAGTGATTGTTTTACCCTTTTCCAAGTAGTCAATAAGTATAATTCC
>NC_046666.1:15558855-15583075 GCF_010883055.1 Belonocnema kinseyi | reverse complement strand
CTCAGGAGTGTAATGGTGTATCCATGTTTCATCCACAGTCAAAAATCGACGAAAAAATTCCTCACGATTCCGACTTATGCGCGCCAAAAGAGCCTCAGAGGCCACCACTTTATTGCGTTTATTCTCAGCTGAGAGCAAACGCGGCACCCATCTTACCGATAGATTTTTCATGCCTAATTTTTCATGTCGAATTGAAACAACTGCACCTATAGATATCCTTGTGGCCTCAGCTAACTCACGCACTTTTAATCTTCTATCCTTCAACACCATATCGTGGATTTTATTGATGATTTCGGGAGTACTTGCTTCTACGGGCCTCCTGAACGTGGTTCGTCACTTATTGATGTACGACCACGCTTATATTCATTTACCCAGTTATAAACCGTTGCTATGGCAGGGGCAGATGTGCCATGAACTGAGTCCAATTCATTTTTTATCTCATATGGAGTTAAACTCTTTAAATGAAAATGTTTGATTACCGCTCTGAACTCGTTTTTTTTCCATTTTTCTTAACGAACAATTTTTTTTTTCAATTGGTTATAAAAACACGTAAACTCAGAAGATGTGGACTGTGACTGCACCATATATCTAGTCGGGAGTGGAGCTGACTGAAAACAGATGTTTTGGAGCGAATCGCGCGCCATCTGTTGGCCATTCTAAGGACTTATTGAACTATCCTCGTAGTTTCACATTCGCAAACAGCCTTCATAAAAAAGTTTTACATAATTAGCAGCCATGGGAGTTTTAATTTTGCTCTTCTTTTGCTGCCTTCTTTACAATGATGTTATTGCTACAGTTTATCCTACCCTAGTGAGAGCTGACAGTGAGTTTTGAAGAATAAATTTTATTCATATAATACGAACTTTATTATCGTCTCGTAAAACGGGAAGAGTGGTCATACCTTTTTCATACTAAAAAATGCAGAGCTTGCTCCAGAAAGTTAGAAGTGTAAGATAACTCAATTAACTAATTCGAGAAACGCTTCCCTGGAAAAGCCATTATTCATTAAAATATAGTCATGTTTCTAAATTAGCAGGAAGCAATATTAAAAAAAAGTATTTCCCAAAACACTGTATGTAGACGTGTAATACTTATCCCGTATCAATAAATTGATTAATTGGCAAATGAATTTAAAAATCGTCAATGAACAAAACGACTAACTTCAAATTCCAATGTTAACTAGAAGCGAAAGGTCCAGGAATACATTTCGTGCACTTTGATACAGACAGAGGTAACAAATTCAATTCTGTAAACACTTATCACAATTTTCCTTTTTTAATCATTATATTAAGTAATTTGTATGGTTGTTTTGTTATATATTGGACAAAATTATACATCATTTACAGTTCACTGCATCAACCTAGCACATGATGAACGCAACTTTTTAGGTTGTGCTTTTCAAACAGTAGGAATCGAACAGCTTATAAGAGATCCAAGTGAATCGATATGAGCTGAGTCATCCTGATACAGAAGAGAGATTAAAGAGAAAACATTTTTTTTAATAATGAAAAAACCTAAAAACTTTATTAATTAAAATTATGGCAAGCTAGATTGCTTAAACATTTTTTTTATACATCTTTACCATCAAAGTGACTTAGAATCAATTTTAGGTGCTGATCGAATGCCATTTTGCAAATCCGAACCAGGGTAGCTATTTCAAAAATCGAAAATTTTTTCAAAAAATTGCAATAACAATTATGGCTTACAATATAATATCTAGACTTATTTCTGATACAAACCTATCGCCAACGAGTCTCTAACGTCCAGAGAACGTATTTTCTAAAATAAAAAACTCCCTAAAATCCTTATTAATTAAAATTCAGGCAAGTTGAATTGCTTTGAGATTTTTTTTTAATGCGGCTATACCATCGAAGTGACATATAATTAATTTTAGGGGCTAATAAAATGGCATTTCACAAATCAGATCAGGGTAGCAATTTCGAAAATCGAAAAATTAAAAAAAAAATTGGAATAACAATTATGGCTCAAAATATCATCTCTAGATCTATTTCTGATACAATTCTGTCACATTTTACATTATATAATGTTATTGGCAGAGAAAAAAAATAAAGTACACTTCTTAGTCCACATGTCTCACTTCATTATTAATTAAAAACTTTTATTATTTTTAATTACTACATAATATAGCCTATATTTTTTGGCACTTGTATTTATTAGAAGTTTTGAACGCAACCATTAAAAATATGTTGAGGGTGATCCGAAGATACACGGACTTGGCCGAATGGCCGATCCAAATGCATCTTCAATCCCGCGAAATTTGAAAATTCCCCTGTAGAATGGCTTCTTCCATGCTATTAGGCAATTCTGGTAGCATTCAAGTTCTCCAATAATGTAAGCCCCAGCCTGTCCACTCCGTATGCACTATTTTATCGGTCTATTATTTTTCTTATGTATTAATTAATGTTGTGACCACAGCTGCTGCTTTTATTACTTATCCTTTTCGAATTAAATTTACAAACAATTATTTTTACACGCTTTTAATTTTGTATCACCAAAGATTTATACTTTGCTTTGTTTTTATATTTCTAATATTATATTTTCCCGTAATATATTATTATATTTTAAATTAGTATTATTATTCTTAGTTCTTTTTGGCTGAAATTTAAGAAATAAATGCTTATGGTTTCATTCATATTTAATTATTTAATTAACCGTTGGTTCTAATATATTTAAGAATATCTGGAAACATAATTAATCAAAACTTTCGAAATTAAATAAATTATTTAAATTCTTTTAAACTTAAAAATTCATTATCTATAATAAAATGAATAAATTTTATACTAATTGTATACCCACATGATAATATTCCTGATATTAGATCAAAAAAGCTAGGAAATGTGTAATCAAGAATAGTTGTTGCCGATAAACTTGGGTTGGCTATCTACATATATCTCGTTTCTTATCAAAGTTAGCAATTATAATGACTACACTTCAAAACCTTAATGAAAAGTAAAAGTAAAATTTGTAACTACGAAGCGACAAATATAGTGGAATATTCACTTGCTTAGTTACGCAGTCGGAAAGAAAAATTTATTTTGAAGTTTTTTATCATTAGCAGACATTTTTGCAATGATGTTATTGCAGCATTTTATTCTACCCTAGAGAGGGCTCAAAGTGTGTTTAAGAATATATTTTTCATATATATTTTTTTCAATTTTATAATAAGTAATGCGCATTTTTTGGGTGCTAAAGTGGTTTTTAGGGGGCTCTGATTAAAATTACAAGTTTTCTAGAAATTACACTCGTGCATTTTGAAAACGTGTTTGAAAAAAGTTCCAAAAATCGTGTTTGCATAGACTGACTAGCCCCATTAAGTTTAAGAGCAAAATGTTCAATACCCAAATTAAACTAGAGGGAATTATGCAAAATTTTTAGATAAAAGCAAACCTTCCATCTTCAATAGGTGCTGAGTTATGGTCTTCTGAAGAACCCGGATTTTTTTTTTAAATAGAGGTAAAAGAAATGTATGTTTTCTCGTGTTTAGAAACTAAATTATGTCATTCGGAAGAAAAAATTCAAAAAGATCTTGAGTTTTCAAAATTGGAGTGCTAATTTTAAGCCGCAATATTATTTTTTTAACAAATTCTTCTAAAATTAATTGTGGCATTATTTGGCTGCGCTTAAAAACTCTTTTTCACGTTTACGTGTCGAAATTGTGTAAGTTGTTAGATAAAAATGTAAATAGCACCATAATCACGTGCAGCGTCTTCTCAAGCATTAGAAATTCTGAAAAATTAGGAATTTTTCAGAATTTCAAAAAGTTTAATCATTTTGCATATCTAGAATATTTAAGAAATTTCTGGAATTTTAGAAAGTATGATGCTTAAATTTGTTTTTAATGATGTCCAAATGAATTGCAATATGATTTTTCAAACAATAAATCTATGTGTTGAGCAGCGTGAAATTAGCACTATACTATTAAAAACTCAAAATATTTTTGAATTTTTTCTTTTAAACGAGAAAATTTGGTTTCTGAACATGACCAAACGATAAACAAAACGATTGCTTCAAACGAGAAAGATCAACTTTCCACAAACAATAGAATGGTTAATTTTTCAATGACAAAAAAATGAATTTTTAACCAAGAAGATTAATTTTCTGTCAAAAAAGAATAAATTTTTAAAAAATTACATGAAAATGCAATCAATAAGTTTGTTGGCAAAAAAAAACAGTTAAATTTGCTATCAAAGAGATAAACTTTTAATTGAAATTGTGAATCTTCAATGAAAAATAAATATTAATTTTTAAAGAATCAGTTAAACTTTCAATTCCGAAATTGAATCTTTCACCTGGAAAAATTATTTTGAAGTAAATTCATATTGTAATCTATATTTTTTCAAACTTTTGATTAAAAATAGTTGCGTTTACCAAAGAAAAACAATTTATCAACAAAACACTTAAATCCAACAAAATACATAAATTTTAGAAAATGTTGTTATATTTATAGCTGAAAAAAATTAATTTTCAATAAAAAAAAAACAAAATAATTTTTGAATTTTTACCAAATACTTAAATTTTCTAAACAAATTGTTTTATTTGAGAGACAAAAATAAGAATTTTCTACAAAAGATTTAAATGTGTAAATACTTCTTACCTCCTATTAAGTTAAACGTAAACAAAAGGTTAAAAATTTAAGAAAAAAGCCACAGCCTTCTAATATTATTTAAAGAGAGTAATATTTAAATTATTAATGCATTTTTTAAAACAATTGTTTGATAACTCAAATTATTAATTTTCTTAGTCTGATTGAAAGGAGAATTAAAAAAACAAAAATGTATAAAACTTCTGTTGACGTTAGAGGGTGAAAACAGTGAAAAAATATTTTTACTTAAATAAAAATAGACATTTATTCATGCAGTAAAACAAAACATGGCAGATAAACAAAATCACTAGGCAACGCATCAAACGTACGAAACGTAGCCGATTGCAACCGATTAGGTCCGAGACCTGTTATCCTATTGAGTTAGTGCTCACGGGTGTTCATATATGCAAGTTCATTCTCAACACTTCCCCTCAACCGTGGGCAAACAGTATCTTGGTTCAGTAGGATGTATTCCCAATCCTACTCAATGTTTCTCGTGCTTGGATCCGACTACAGCCGTCTCCCTATAGCCAAGTACATAAGTAAACCTACCAATTCACGAAATGAATAGGAATCCATTTCCTCTTTAGAGTTTGATTCTGGCTTGATGTGTTTGATGCTTTGATCCGGGTGAGTCATAACGGGCTTCGAAACCCTCATTCCAAAACGATCCAGAAGACTTTCTGTGTATAGTTTCTGCGTCATCTGAAACTTCTGACCATTCCTGATGAACTCCATTCCTAAACAGTGGCTGACTTTGCCAAGATCTGTCATTGAGAAAATGGCCATCAAGTGCTGTTTCATTTTCAGCATCCATTGTTTTTTGGTAGAAGTCATCTACATAGATGACGATAATCATCAGATGATTCCCTTATTTAGCGATGTATAAGGCAGGATCAGATTCCAGAGGTTTCATTACGAGGCTCTTCATTACTTCATCCAAACTTTTGTGCCATTGCCATTGGTCGTGACGTCCAGTTGATGAATGATTAAGTCCTGTGCGACAGCCGCAGACATCACAGTTCTTATTGCGCTTAGGCGGGAGACCGGTGCAAAAGTCACGTTGAATTCGATTCCGGGTCTGTGGGTGAAACATCTAGCCACGAGCCGAGCTTCTCTTCTTGCAAGCTCTCTGTTGACTCAGTATTTCTTCCGAAGTACTATACTGCAGAAAATCACGTTACGATCAGCTGAGCGATTATGCACCTCGAATGTGTTATTTTCTATGAGAGATCTAAATTCGTCCTGAATTGCCTTCTTCCATTATTTTGAGCCTTCTCCAGATAACGCATCTTTGATGCAAATTTCAGCAGCAATTCCAGCGATCTCATCAGGATCATCCTCGTCGATTCTCTCGTTGATGGAGTCATATTCCTTTTTAGGTCTTCCCCATCGTCCAGTCCTAATAATTTTCTGGCGTCTCGGACCTCAAGTAGGCAATCTTTCCCCCTCATCAACGAGAGGATTTGCAGGATTTGCCTGGACTTCTTCCTGTGGATGAGCTGCAATTTTGAGATCTAGAGTTGCAACTTCCTCTTCCATTTCTAGGTTTTCAAGGTTGTTTCTCCTCTCTATTTCTATTTCAAGGTTAGGAGTAGTTGTAAGTTCTTTTGTCTCCTATTTCAAAATTTTTTTCTTTATCCAAAACTCCTTAGGGATACATTCTTCATACTCTCCGATTTTTCTAAAATCTTTCAAGAACACCACGTCTCGCGAAGCTAGAATCTTCTTTTCGTTTGGCAACCAGATCCTGTAGGCTTTCGATTCATCAGAATAACCTACGAAAATGCATTCCTTCGAGCAAGCACCGAACTTCCCCTTTCCGGGTACCAGTCCACATTTCGAAAGGGATTCTGCCCTTAATTCTGCTAGATGGACATCGATTTCGGATGTGGTTTGCAGTCGTAATTGCTTCTGCCCAGAATGAAGCTGGAAGATCTGCTTGTATCAGCATACACCTTGCCATTTCCACCAGGGTAAGATTTCTTCTTTCTGCCAGTTCATTTTGCTGCGGTGTGTACGCACCTGTCAGCCTTTTTTTTAATCGAATTTCTTGTTGCAAAATTCTTTTCCGTTGTCAGACTGTAAGTTTTTTATCCACTGACCAGTTTGAGTTTCGACTAGTGCTTTGTATTTTTGGCAAGCTGGTAGTACGTCACTTTTGTGTTTTAGAAAATGTACCTCTCCCCAACCAGTACAATCGTCGATAAATGTGGTAAAATACCTTGACCCTCCCATTGAATCTTTTCTCAAGGGACCGCAAATATCAGTATGGACGATGCTTAGTGCCTCAGTGCTGGGAACAGATCCCTTCGGAAAGACAGGGCTAGTTAATTTTCTCTTCAGACATGTCTCGCAGGTCGGCAGCCTGCCATCTCAGTGAATCTTAATTCCCATTACTTTCTCTTCACAGATGAGTTTTTTCAAATCTCTTTCGTTAGAGGTGACACAACCTCTGATGTCACATTTCAAGATCTGATAGATTTGACTCTGTAGTCGCTGCTGCAGTTTCTACTTGTTTTTGAACATAGTATAGACCGTTAATTCTATCCGCGAACATTTTAGGATTTCTATTGGGGTCAAATACTATTGCGTCCTTCCTTCAAAAAAGAACTTCGAACCCATTGTCTGTGATCTTTCCAACAGACAATAAATCGGAACGTAAATCTTGTGCAAACAAAGTGTTATCAAGCTTTATTGATTTAGATTCATTATTTCCGCATATTTTTATGTTCACTGTACCTTTACCTTTTATTCCGGTTGATGCATTATTCGCAAAATTTACGGAAAAGAAATGCGAAGCACACAGGTTCTAAAACTTTTATATGCAACAACAAGCGTTCTGATCTGCGTTTCGGCAATCCTTTGCCTTATGTCCCACCTTTTTCCACCAAGAAAATTAAAATTTGAAAGTTTTTTCATCAGACTTTTCGCTTCCCTCCCCACCAGAATTTTGTCTATTTGGATTACCAGGGTTCTTGCGAAAATGTCCCTTTGCTTTAAAAACATTCGTATACATGGCACCTTGTACATTTTCTCGAACTTTGCTTCTACGCACGTGAGATTCTTCAAGAATTTTTACTTTTAGAATTTTAGGTTTTAGTAATTCTTTTCTAAATTCGATAGCACATTTAAAGTTTTCAAATTCTCGGGCAAACTATATAATAGTAAAATTGTGAGAAGATCTGCGTTCACCTGCACTTCCATTTCTTCAAGCTAATCCATGAACATCGAAAAACGACCAAACATCATACGTGCATCTTTCTCTTTTGTCATTTTTTTTAAAATTACTTGTTTCAGTAGGGTTGCCTTCTTGCTTGTCCATTCGACTGGTAAATTGATTGTACTTTGACCCAGACTTCTCGTGATGTTTCACAGTTTTCAATCTCATTGAGGTCCGAAGGGCTGATCGACAAATTAAATCAGCTTTCGCCTTTAAATCCATCGCGTTCCATGTTTTAACCTTCCTAACAGATTCTTGTGTTTGGAGTACTTTTGAGTCTCTTGGAAAAATATGTGCACCAATATTTTTTTAATACTATTATTTTTTAGTTTAACTTTCCTGGGCCCATAACCTGTTAACGTGAGAGGGTGAAAACAGTACAAAAATATTTTTACTTAAATAAAGATAGACATTTATTCATGCAGTAAAGGAGAACATGGCAGATAAACAAAATCACTAGGCAACGTATCAAAAGCACAAAACGTAGCCGATTGCAAACGATCAGGTCTGAGACCTGTTATCCTATGGAGCTAGTGCTCACGGGTGCTCATATATGCCAATTCATCCTTAACAACTTTGAATAATTTTCTCCATGCGAAACCGCGAATTTATAACTCAATTTTAATATAAATACGCTGAAAACAAAAACGAGTTTTTCAAATAATATATGTAAACAGTTAATTATCAGAAAAAATTAGTATTTAATGCAGTAAAAATAATGAATAAAAATCATAAATAGCACGAGAATCTCGTAGAAAATAATTTTTCAATTCTATCTTAAAAACAAATTCCACCCAATTTTTCAATATCATTAGATGCCACTCAGTCTTAAAAAAAGAATAAAAAGTTTCTAAGATAAACCCAAAATTTTTTGATTCAAGATGATTAATCATTCAATTTTAAAATTGACGTAGGATAAAATTAAAGCAAGACGGATTGGAAATTTTTAAGTATTTTTTAATGAGAGCTCATTTGCTAATAATAAAAACTGAGTTGCGAAATGTTTATTTTTCATTCAATGTTACACACATAGGAAGTAAATCAAACAGAGATTAAGTAATTTGAAATGAGTCGATTGACTTAAGATAATAGTTACATTTTTCGCAGTTCTCATTATCAAAATTTACATGTTCCAAAAAAAATTTTTTTTAATCTTTAGACAAAAGTTATTCAACCAAAAAATAAAGAATATATTGTCTTTTATTAGTGAAAATTTAGTTTTGAAAATAAAAAAATTAAATTTTTGGAAAAACGATACGTTACTTGAAAAAAATGAGATGACAACAGTTGCTCAACCAAAGAAGATCTGAAACTTTTTTATAAACTCTCGTTGTAAAAATATATTAAAAATGAAAATGTTAACTTTTTGGAAAAAAGAAAGCTGCGTATTTTTAATTTAAATACCAAAAAAATTGAAAATAAGCAAAATAGATTTGTGGAAAAGTGACGAAAGGTGCAATAAAATTTTTAATGAAAAAATTATTTCTTTCTTACAGATGCGTATTTTTTTGACGCCAGAAAAGGCAATGAAAACACGTTTCTTTTGATACCAATGCATATTATGAAATGTGATAAGATAAATTAATTGACATGATACATTTTTCTGGGTGACTGATAATAAAATGTAAAGCAAAATGAAAAACAAGTATTAAGGTAATCGTAATAAATGAAATTCGTCCTGTTTTTTTAGTATTTGAATTAGAAATCCCTTGCCGAGGTATAGAAATAAATATACGATACATTTATCATAATAGTTTTCGTTAAAGCTGTAGGAGATTTAACGAAAGAGAAATCACAATCACTTAATTACAGTTGCTGTACACTAGTTTTAAGAAAATTAAAAGTTATTAAAATTTGTAATCAAACTGCATATATTGAAGTGTCCGCACATTATCATCAAGTCGTATGAGTTATTTTTTACATTCGTAAAATATTTAATGGCTGTAAATTACGCAACATTAAAGATATATAGCTCGTGCCATAAAGACGTTTTATTAGGACCAATTCGGTACTTTTAGAGTAAACAGTTTTCGGAAGACTATCAGAATTAAATTTTTATCTCGAATATCATGAAAAAGTAGGGGTAAACGTTGTATATATAAAGCGAAATATTTTAAGGAATATTCTCTTCTTCAGTTACAAAGTTTAAAACCAAATTTGTAAAAAAAAAACAATTTTGAATTAACAGCTATGCGTTTTTTAATTTTTGTCTTTCTCGGCTGCATTTTTCACAATTTTGTTAGTGCTCAATGGTTCCACACCCTAGAGGAAGCTGAAGGTGAGTTCAACAATAAATTTCATGTCTTAAATACGAAATTCGGACAAGCAGCCAAATATCTTTCACTTTTTTGGACGAAACAAATCCCACAGTAAAAAATATTTAAATTTGTTTTCTAACAAAAACGCAAAAAGCTTAACTTTTGTTTCGAATTTGGCCATAAAAAGGCAAGCAACCGAAAATTTGGTACCAAAATCAAACAACCTTATCTGGGAAGCTTTATCTGGGGGAGTTTTTATTTTCATACAAAAATTGAAAATTAAATTTTACCTTGGTTTTTTTATATTTTTAGAATGAGAATGTATGTTTTTATTTTCGGTCATTGCTATCTGTAGATTTTTGAACTTTACATCTATTTAAAGAAATCTAGACAATTTATTATTTTAATGAAATGGGAACTTTTAGATATTTAAAACGGAAATTATGAGTTGTGCATTATCATGTTCTGCGGCCGCTGAAGTCAGTAAAAATTCAACATTTTTTGACAAAAATCATTTTTCAAGACGCTGCATAACTCGCGCACATACAGATTTGATTTTTGTGAGAGTCAAGCAAATTTTGAGCAATCTAAATCTTTTTGTGAGAAGGTTTTTCTGAAAGGTTCGAAGAAGTTTTCTAGGTATTTTTAGCTTACAATGTGGCCTTAAAATACAATAAAATTTAATTATAAAATGGAATGAAAATGAAAATAGTAAATTAAATATAATAAAAAATGGCTATTTATCGAAGCATAAACTATTTTATTATATACTCGTAATCCTTGGACAAGCAGAGCACATCGTTGAAATAATACGCGATATTTTCTTTCTTTTGTAATTTCTATCAAAATACGCATTATAAAACTTAACCAATATTTGATAATATTATTTTACTAAACAGCTTTATGTGAAAAATTAGAGATAATCTTTAGAATGAATTAAAGATTGATTTAGAGTGATGATTATTAGCTTTACAAAAAATTCCATTTAAAATATCTAGTAAATTTAATTAGAATTATTTATGACCAAAAGTTTAATCTCTGTTGTTATTTTTTTTATTTCATTTAATAATTATTATTTAATTTGAAAAAAAATTCGCAGCGCATATATATTTCATATCCACTTAAAATTTTTTTATTATTTAATTATTATTCAAAATCTGTGCTTAATATATAATCTCCCTAGGAGACTTCCGCCCCTTCCATTAGTCGTGCGAAAGGTTTACACGTTGAAAAAAAATATTTGTATGTATTGTCACGTGAATGCCTTCCCATCCTTCCTCATGAGACTTCAGAGATAAGTAGGAGTTTCAACAGAATTATTTCTGTGACCAGCCACAGGGGTGTCTTTCCGCCACAAGGGAGCCTTTTCATCCCCAAGAGACTTTGGATAACGATTTTTTTTTACCAGCATCATTTCTGTGATCAATCTCAGGGGTACCTACCCAAATCCCCACCACAAGTTTTTGAAAATGGGTAGGGACAGGTTTAGTGGTTTGCACCTTATTATTTTTGTGACCAATTACAGGCCCGCCTTCCCGATAGCTACATGATAATGGGAAGGTCGAGGTATTTAACTGAAATTATTTCCGTGACTAGTGAAAGGAGTGCTTTCAAGTCTCAACGTCTTTTTCGAAAATGGTAGGGGATTAAACAACATTTTTCATTAGGACCGTCTTAGAGAAGCCTTCCGACCCTTGAGAGTATTTGGACAAGGGTAGTGGTTTGAACAACATTATTTCTGTGGCCAATGACAGAGGTGTCTATTACCCCCTACTATACTTTAGTTAGGAGTAGGATTTTTACAACGTCATTTCTTTAAACAGTCATTAGTTCTTTTCCACATTTATCGAAACGATATCAGTTCCTAAGACCCGTCACAGACGCGCCTTATCGCCCACGAAATAATTTGCACAAGTGTAGGGGTTGAATTAAAATTGGCATTTTCTAACTGTCATTAGTTTCAAGAATAGCTTCTTCCACCTAAGCCCTTTAATAGACGTTAGAAAATAGTAGGGGATAAAAAATGATATCTGTAAAGAGTGACAGAAGTTCCTTTTCTCACATCAGGGGTCATTCGAAAGTGGTAATCATTTGCCTAATGAGATTTCGGAAAGTAGTATCATTTGAACAACATTATTCCTGAGATCCGTCGCAGACGCGCCTTTCCGCCTCCAAGATAATTTACATAATTGTAAAGGTTGGATTAGCATTAGAATTTTCCATCCGTGATTAGTGTCAGATGTGGCTCCTTCCCCCAACTCATTTAAGAGACGTTCGAAAACCTTAGGGATTTAAAAAAATGATATCTGTGATGCGTGTCAGAAGTGCTTTCTCACCTATCAGAAGTCATTCGAAAGTGGTAGTGGTTTGCCTAACATTATTTCTGTCACCAGTCTCAGAAGTAGTTTCCCACCTCTTACGAGATTTAGCAAAGTGGTATTATTTGAACAACATTATTTCTAAAACCCGTCACCGATGCGCTTTCCTGCCCTAAGTGAATTTTGATAATTGTACGAAATGAATCAGCATTAGCATTTTCAAAGTGTGATTAGTGTCAGGTATAAGCTCCTTTTCCCTAACCCCTTTAAGGCCATGTGAGAAGTGGGTCACGTGACAAGATTCCTACCTTACCGCCACTTTTTTTATTTCCAAACTTATTTTCACGTGAAGATCCACATCGAGTTAAAAATTTGGAATAATAAATAAGAAGCACTAAGAAAGGTGTGTCTGGTCTTAAATTTTAAAGATTATGAAAAAGCAAGAAAAATTATTTACCATAAAATACTTTTTTCATGATTATACAAAATTAGAACCAGACCCACCATTCTTAGTGCTTCTTATATTTAGTATCCCAACTTTTCAACTCGATGTGGCACTTCGTGCGAAAATAAGTTAGAAAATAACAAAAGGGGCGATAAGGTAGGAATCTGGTCACCTGCCCCACTCATTACATGGCTTTAAGATACGTTAGAACATAGTAGGCGTTTAAGAAAATTATATTTGTGATGTGTGACAGAAGTACCTTCTCTCCCATCAGGAGTCATTCGAAAGTGGTAGTCATTTGCCTAACGTTATTTCTATCACCAGTCACAGAATTTCTCTCCCACCTTTTACGAGATTTTTGAAAAGTGGTATTATTTCAACAACCTTATTTCTGAGACCCATCACCGAGTGCCTTCCTGCCTCCAAGGGAATTTGGATAAGTTTAAGGGTTAAATTTGAATTAGCTAACAGTTTTCTTTTTATTATTTAGAGGAAGATTTATCATTGACTTTCATTAATCAATTTGAGTGCGTATTTTAAAACTTAATTTTCGAAACTTTACTCGCAAGTACTCAAGTGCCTTTTTGCTATATAAAACAATTTGATCTATACTGTTTTTCACCCTGCATCTAAGTTCAAATATTGCTTCACATTTAAAAGAATATTATTTCGCTGTCTTAAAAAGTTCTTATTTTATTTGTTATCTAGATCTGAACAAAAACTATGTATTAGAACAAAAATTTCTTAGTCAAAAAAAAAAGTTTCTGCTAAATACTTGAATTTTCGATCAACAGAAAAAATTAATTTCGAACCAATCAGTTGCATTTAGCTTATAATTTTTAGCATTGATTGACACCCCACAACTAATGCATACTATCTAAATTTTGGAGATATTAACTAATGTAGTTTTAAAATGATTTTAGATATTTTATAAATTAATTTAGAAGCATGTATTAAGAATTAATGTGTTTATTCGTGTTTGACAATCTTATTGTTTGCAATTTCACGTAAAAGCAACTTTTTTTTATCTTTTTAAATTTTTAAAATTTCAAAATAATCATAAGCTGCGTTTCAAATGTTATTCTGATGTTTTAATTTGATTTTTTTTTAATCTTTAAAGGATTTTAAGAGAGCTTTCGAGCCAAATTTTTAAAATAGAATTTCAATTTTGATATTTCAATAAATTTAGATAAAAACAATACAATGAGAAATAAATTTCTTCTAAAGATTATTATTTTTAATATTATAAACAAAGTCAATAAAAGAATGTATTAACTATTAATTTTTCGACAGAATAACTCCTTTCTTTTAAGGTTATTTTTTTTAAATTATGAACCTTATGGTATTTAGAGAAAAATTTATAATTTTTTGACTAATCTTATGATTTTTCGAAGCAAATTTAATTTAAAAAAATGCATTATTCGGGCATTTGTCGTCGAAAAAATTAGTTTTTTCAATGTTAGTCCCTTCTGTCAGGAACTTAATGATAATTTCCGTAACACTCAGAGCCAGTGAATAACTTTTTTTTAAATGTAAAATTTAACAGCTGATTATTAGTTTTTTTGGATTCTCATGAATTTCCCCATTCAAAGACTGGCATAAAAAAATTGCCATCGAAAGGTTCCCCAATAATAGATTTGCTCACTAAGGTTGTATAAAAAAATTCATAAAATTGATCAATAAATTGGACTGGCATTGAAAAACGAATTTTTTTCCGAAAAATTCCCGAATAATGCATTTGTCTATTAAATCTGTTTAAATACATAACAAAAATAATCCCAACAAGATATTTTTTTATCATTATATTGTATTAATCCAAATTTCTTGCAATATAACTTTAAAAAACGTAAAATTTTGGAAAATTGTTAAAAACATTCTTTTTTTAACAAATAATTTGTTTAAAACCCATTTTTTCATATAATTATATACTATTAGAATATATTTAACCATGTTATTTTATCAGACATAGATAATTTTAACAATTTTTATTTTATTGACGAGCTCCGTGAACGTCAAATTAAAAAAATTTCCATATTTTCGTTATGCTTTTTATTTTAAAAAATCGAAATCCTAATTTAAAAAGCTATCTCAAAAAATCGTTTACAAATATAATAAACTTTTTTTGGTTGATATTTGTGGGCTGTACGTTATTTCGGTACAAAAAATTCATTTTTCTCTACTTGCGCATGGATAATCCGTGATGTGTATGCTTTTAAGTGAAAAATTAAATAAAAAAATTTTCGTTCATTTTCTGAGCCCCTTATTGATTTTTGTTTGTTGTTTAATCGCATTATAAAGGTTTTTAAAAAATGTGGGTCTTAAACTAAAAAATTTGGGCAATACATTAAATTCGAAAGTTTGGAGAAGATATTTTAACCATCAAATTAACTCACCACAAAATGGACCCACGCAATTAATAATTTATTTATTATTTAATAATTTTTATTCTTTATTTTTATGGTTTAAAACATTATTTTTGAATGTATAATCGTAATTAAAGATTAATTTATTGATTAACAGTTAGATGCATTGAAGAATCGTGGATGAAGGACTATACTATGTATAGCCATCAATGTGTCCTCAGACTTGCAAATGGTCTTAAGGCTCAATTCACGCGCCAAGACATCGCTAGGGGTAAGAAAATTTATTTCTGTAAATATTTATAAAACTTATAATTTTTTAGTATTAACATTAAGAAATATTTTTAAATATTTCAAAAATTATAACCTTCTTATTAAAAAGATCTAATTAGTCGAACTAATTAAAGCTCGAATCAGCCCGGTCAAGTATCGGGGTTCTAGCTTTTTGCACACGCCTAATTTTTCTTTAAATTTTCATGGATAAGCCGATAACAATTTTTTTCACTTCACGCAAAATAAATGCGTCTCTATTAACAAAAATAGGAATAAAAAATCGCTATGTGAACCTGTTTAATAGGGACCCAAAAAAACTCCATAAGTGTTCAATTTTTTTTCGAGTTTTTGCTTCTGATGACATTTTTTTCTTCTTTTAGCACACATTTTCTCAAATGAATGAAATTATTTTTTCTTCAGTTTTAAACTTTATAACAACTTTTCAGCAAGAGCGAGGCAATACAAAATTAAATTTAAAAACAATAACTTTCGAGACAATATTTTATTATTGATAACAATAGCGTCTTAGAATGCCAGAAAGTTACGATTTGATCTGAAATTTTCAACTTTGGAAACATTTTATAATTAGGGTTTAATGTAAAGAAATAACTAATTAAATTTAGCAAACCTAATAGTTTAAACAATTTCTTATTGTCTATAAAAATTTTATTCTATAGTAATAATAGACAGTTTTTGTCTTTTCTGAAACTTTGCAAATTTCTTTGACATTTTATTTATCACTAAATGATAAAAGTAAGATTAAGAAAAATCGTATATTAAATTATATTTCATTTCTTGAAATAAGGTATTTTTACTTTTTTGCGAATGTTTTAAAAATTTTTAATCAAGCAATAAGGAAATTACTTCAAAAAAGGGTTACATTCAATATGATTCATATAGAAATATTGAAAAATGTTTTGAATATCTGGTTGTCAGAAAAAAAGATTATCAGAAAGAATAATTAATTTGTTAAATAATTATAATTTTCAAATAACATTAATAATCACCTCAAATTAAGTAAAAAGTGAACAAAGAGTTGAACAATTCTGAAAAAAGCTGCCACTTTCTGACATAAAAAAAAATGTTTTCAAAATAATGATAAATTGTTTAAAAAATCTTGTTCTTTAACTCCAATTAATTATTACCTTGTATGCAACAAGTGAACAAAAGATTAAAATTTCAGAAAAAATTGCAGCCAACTAACATTGCTCAAGGAAAATATAATTATAAAAACATAATAGATAAACTTTTGATATGATAGTTGAATCCTAAAGCAAACAGATGATATTTTAAAAAGAAAATTTATTTTGTACCCTGAAAGAACATTTTTTTCTTAAATTCTTGAATTTATCACATAATACTTGAATTTTGTAACAAACAATTAAATTTTTGAACCAAAAATATGAATTTTTAACGAAAAAGTCTATTTTTTTCGAATAGTTTATTTTGCAAAAAATAGTGGAACTTTTATCCGAAAAGTAGAATTTTTTACGAAGGTAGTTTAGTTTTTCACCAAAAGAGGTATAAAAAAAAGGAGAGTGTTTAGAAAATGATTACATTTTTATGTTAATTTATCATTATTTCATAATTTTAAAGGCCGTGCAAAGTAAAAAATTTTGGAAAAAACGCAACTTTCCAGCACTAATAAAAATATATAATTTAATATAGTAATAAATTATATAAGCAATTAACTTTGTCATCTTGAATTGATTATTAACTCCCCGGAATTTAAAACTGAAGAAAAATAGAAAAATAGCGAAAAACCGCAATCTTCTAGTTTATTTCAAGATAATATTGTTATAAACATTAATAAATCGTTTAATAAATTATTCGTAATAAATATAAGCGTTTATTTGCTCGCTCTAACTAAAAAGTTAAAATGAAGTTGAAAAAGTCAAAAAAATTTTCAATAACCTTAGCATCTGCGAAATCTAACCCACGTACCCTGACTGTCTCGAGATCCGCACTTTCTTCGTCGAAGGCGGACATTCCTAAACACTTGTCCATAAATATAATAAATAGCTATAAAGACATTGCGGAACTCCCAAATACTATTTTTTTCTTTCTTTTCCTTTTAAACAAGCGCAATTATTTTGTTGTGGCTCTGAACAAATTTTGTTGGACGTGCAAGAAAGTTAGAGGCAAAAAGTTCTTAACCACATTACTAGATATTTATTGATAAATTTATTTAGTTTTTTTGTCTCATTTTAGAAGCTTTTTTTATTATGGATGTAATATAAATTAAAATTCTTTACAGTTCACTGCATTAAAGCACTACCTAAGCCACAACGCGGCTTTAGATGTTCGGTTGAACCTGGATTACCATTCAAAAGGGCTGACATTATTTATATATGAGTTACCCAATTTTTAAAAAAAATATCACCAATATCAGATATGCTTTCTGTAAGACTGATATAAAATTGTTAACAGGAAAATAAAAAAATTATTTAAAATCAAAGCTTTATGGATAATTTATTCTTTGATTAGAAAGTCCTACATACCTGGAAACTATAAATATTAAATATGTTTAATGGAATATTTTTATGATATTAGATAAGTAGCTAAATATCTTAATATTAAACAGGTAGAAGATGAGCTGCGATTAATTTTATCTTGTTACTTTAATGTGTATTGCGAAAATTTAAATAAAGCCTTTGAAAATTAAAGATCAAAGCAACTACAACTGTCATTTAAAGATTGTAAATTCTCTTTTGTTAAAGCTCTTTTGGACATCGCGAGCACATTCTTATTATGTATCTTGTGCTTCGTTCTCAATTTCATTGAAAATTGCGAACTTTTCTACATAATGTACCGCGGTCTGAGGTTGTTTATTAAGATATTGCAAAATAAAATACAAGTTTTATTTTTAATAATTACTTTAATATTTGTTTCTTATTTTTATTAAACTTCAATCTTAGCTACCCTGAAAAATGTATATCATTTCAATAAATTTATATTTACAAGTTGCAAACTTGTGTCGCTTTTCCATAAATTTAATTTGCCTATTCTCAATTTTATTTTTTTTCTAGTCAGAATCAGAACACGCGTCCTAGCGTAAGATGGTTTTATGTCAATTTTTGCATTTTTAATTCATTTTTATAATTAGGGTTTATAAAAAACTCGTGGATATTTTTTTATTGTACAAGTTTTGTCTTTGAATTTTTTCGTCCCTTGTGTCGTTTTTCCAAAAATTTAATTTTTTATTTTAAATCTTATTTTTTACGATTGAAAGAAAATCTATTCGTCCCATCTCAGAATGATTAATCACAAATTTATATGTCCTTTTTGGCTAAACCAGTTTTGTCTTTCAGTTTGAGATCAGACCTTGTGTCCTTTTTTTCAATTGAATTAATTTACTTTGAATGTTTTTTTACGATTATAATGAAAATTTATGGGTCCTACTGAAAATTATTCCTGACAACTTTCTTCTATTTTTTTCATAGCTTGTTTCGTTTGTCCAAAGCTTAATTTTAAAAATTTTTATTATTGTTTTTACGAAAAAAAAACTGCACGTCCAATAAAAAAATAATTGTTGAAAATTTGTAGCTCTTTTTTGGATAAAAAAGTTTGTTCGATTTTTCTTCGTAGCTTGTGTTGTTTGTCCAAAAATGTATCTTCAAAAAATTTTAATGATAGCGCGCCATTTTACTTTATTCGTTTTTTTCGTATCTTGCATAGTTTGACCGCAAAATGGAATTGTTTATTTTTCATTATTTTTTGCAGAATCAAATTATGAATTCTTCATTTTTGACACACTTCTAAAAGTTGTTGTGATAACATTTTTGTGCTTTTAAAAATCAACGTCTTTCTAGTTTCGATTCTTTTTTATATCATGCTTAGTTTGGCTTGAAATGTTCATTTTTTTTTTGTAATTTTGAAAATGCTAAAACTCTGAAAAAATGAAAAATATTTTATTTACGAATTGATTCTTTCTTTTTAGACCTTTAAAACGTGCGCCTACAATTCACTACTTGTTATCTTTTAATTATTTCCAAAAATTCACTGTTGAATAATACACTTTTTATGAAAATATCTTAGTAAAGATTGGGTAAGCTGATTTTTCACGAAATTGGGCTAAAACTGGATAAATAAATTACTTTAAATAAAATAAATTTTCAAGTATGTAGTCAAATTTTTAAACATGAAAAGTTAAATTTTCTAGAAGACGATTGCATTTTAAACAAAAAAGGTTATTTTTAATGAAAAAAATTAAAGCTACATTTTTTATCCTAAAAGGACAATTGATAATAACTATAATGATAACTATAATAATAACATGATAATTTTACAAAAGTTCATAATTTGTTCATGAAATTCATGATATTTTTTATAAATTGAATTAAAAAATGCATTATATGGGCATTTGTCGACGGAAAAACTTTTTTTTTAAGTCAGTCCTTTTACTTTAGAACTTCATGATAATTTCAGTAAGATTCATAATTAGTTAATTAATTTTATGTTTTTTGTTAAACAAATTTCATTAAAAGATGCATTATTGGGGAATTTCTCGATGTAAGAACTCGTGTTTTATAGACAGTCCTCTTAATTTCAGAAAACAAGTTCTGTTTTTCTTTCAGCACTTACACTTCTGAATTTTAAAGGACGGACTTTGAAATAAAAACGAGTTTTTAAGTCGGCACATTAATCTAGAATATAGAAAAATAAAAACAGACAGTTATCGCAAGGTGTACAAATTGCTAAGGATTGAGAACTTGTTCGCTCCTTAGAGGGTGGATTGAGAATGAATTTCAGGTTTGTAGCAGAAAACAAGAGAGCCAAGATCACAAATCGAAGATTAAGGTAGGAATGTGAGAAGGTCAGGAGGTATGATTGGCTTTTAAAAACTATGGTAGGAATCTTTGGGAACACTCTTTTTTGTAACGTACATTTGAGAAAAACCCAGGTAACAGAGTTGGATGGAGCTTTATTACTCTTGACCAGACTCTCTCAAAATAATTTCTTTTCTGACACGATTTAAGGCCCTGTTATCATAGATACATCAGGTCAGCTTTAGAAATTCTTAAATTGACGCAAACAATGCCGTAAAGTTTATCGCTTGAACGTGCGTTTTTCTAGGATTCGACGACTAAGAAGGATCAAGTTATAAACTTTTACGCAGGTAGTGAAGTAATTTGAGTTGAATGATTGCCTAGCTTGTATATTTTATATTTCTACTTTCGAAGCCTTTAAGAACTCAAGAAATGAAATTCGCTTTTTTACATTTCAAAGATGGTACCTTCTCAACGTAACATACCGCCCCCTTTGAACGGATCTGGTTCAATAAAACTGATAGATAAACGCTGAATAATTATCAATATTAGTGAAAAATATAATGTGCACAATTTTGTCTGATAATGTAGATTGAGTATGGGTAGTACATACAACTCATAAAGGTAAAAAATATAAATGGATAAACATTCACCACACGAGTACAAGAATAGCAATAGATAACTATAAATTACAAAAACAATGGATTATCACAATCATACGAAGTTATATATAAATGGATACATATAGTTACATTGAGAAGAACTAAAGAATTGGAACATAATCATAGAGGATTAACGGTCGATAGGTTACCTTAATTGTGTACAGGATCCAGAGGAAGTGGACACAATTTCTTTACGCTTCTCTTGTAGATTCCTTCAGCGGTCTTCACATAGCACTCGCCCGATACCGTCTCGCCCAGGATAGGTATCCATGACTCGGGCAAGTTTCCAGTGCATTGGTGGTGCATTTTCTTCCTTAATGAGGACTACCGTTCCGATGACAATCTTGGCGGAACCTGAGTGCCATTTGCCACGAATAGTAAGCTCGTTCAGATACGCCTTGTGCCAGCGTCACCAAAAATGTTGCCTCATCTGCTGAGCGTGTTGCCAAGCCGAAAGCCTACTGTGCTTTTCCTTACGAATGTCTTTCTGAGGAAAGCTTAATAATGGCCCACCAATGAGGAAATGACCTACAGTTAAAGGACGTGAGTCATTGGGATCAGAGGACATTGGATTGATGGGTCGGGAATTCAGGATGGCTCCGATTTCAGTTACATAGGTATGCAATTGTTCAAAAGTTAAAACGGCATCACCGACTGTTCGTAAAAAATGATGCTTGAATGACTTGACCGATGCTTCCCAAAGACCGCCGAAGTGCGGTGTTTCAGTAGGAATAAAGCACCACTTTATTCCCTGATTATTCAAAAAACCTTTAACTGTGACATTGTGATTTGCAGAGTTGAAAAGTTGATTGAGTTCGTTAAATTGTATGCTAGCACCTTAAATGTTAGTACCATTGCCTGATCTGATTTTAGCTAGCTTTCCCGGTCGCGAAATAAAATTTTTTAAGCTACTGAGAAAAGCGATCGTAGTAAGATCGCTTACCAGTTCTAGATGCACAGCTTTAGTTGTAAGGCACGCAAAAATTGTTGCATAAGTTTTAACCTTTTTGACATTGCGATATTGTCTTTATTTTATGTAGAAAGGTCCGAAGTAGTCGACTCCGTCATTCAGAAAAGTTTCCGAAAATTCTAACCGATCCTCAGGTAGGTCTCCCATTTGATGATCGATACCACGAGGCTTTGGCCAAAAGCATTTGCCGCACTCATGAATAATTCCACGCGTAATTTTTCTCCCATCTACGAGCCAGTACCGTTCTCGTACAGAATATAAAGTACCTTGGACCCCTGAATGCTTTAACGCGAAGTGAGCGCAGCGAATAATGAGATCAGTCAAATGATGTTTTCGCGGAAGCAAAATTGGATGCTACTGATTATATGCTAGGTCTGCATGTGTAAGCCTTCCGCCTACTTTCAAAGTTTCATGATCTAAAACCGGATCGAGGTTAAGAATTTAGCTTTTAGAATTGACAACCCCGTTACGTGATAAGCTATCAATTCCTTTTCAAAACTCCTTTGCTTGAGTGAGTTTAATAATGCGTTCTGTTGATGATTTTAATTCTGTGTCAGAGAGTTCGCCTGTTAACTTAACTGAATTAAGTTGTTGAGTATTGTGACAAAATCGAAGACAATACGCAAGTACTCGTTTCAATTTTTCAAAGGAGGAAAATCGTTTGAAAACGGAGTCAGCTTCGTCAGATTTCTCTGTCATTGTAATTTGCGATAAATTAGGTTTAAATTCGGGAATTTTGCGCCCTTTAAGTTCCATTTCAGTCCAGCTGCCTTCCTCCTGGATGAGCTAATGAGGACTTTGCTGCTAAAAATCGATATCGGTAATAAAATTGTCTGGTAATTGACCCCGAGAACATAAATCGGCAGGATTGTCCTTCGTGCGTACGTGCCGCCACGTGAGATTTTCGGCGTTTCGCGTAATTTCTTGGATTTTTGATACCCGATTGGACACGAAGGTTTTTAGGGTGTGCGGAGTTGTATAAATCCAATGGAGAGCGACAGTGGAATCTAACCGAAAAGTAGTTTTACTGAATTGCACATGTTTTAATGCCAAAACGGTGGCCTTATACAGACGTGAGAGCGAAAGTGCGGCGAACAATTCGAATCGCGATAATGTAATTGTCTGTACCGGGGAGACGCGAGATTTCGAGCAAACGAGAACCAAATGGTGCTGGCCCTGCTTATCAGTGGACCGCAAATAAATGCAGGCTCCGGAACCCTTCTCACTGGCGTCACAGATCCCGTGTATTTAAACATTAATTGCATTGCGAACGACTACACATCGATTGAATCTGATTTCAATCAAGGATGGTAGTTGGTCCTTAAATTGAAGCCATTCGAATTGAATTTCTTTAGGAAGAGGATCGTCCCATGTGGCTTGCATTTTCCAAAGAATCTGCATCAAAATTCTTCCGTGAAGAATAATGCGGCCCAATATTCCTAAAGGGTCGAATATTTTTGTAATTTCAGAGATAACGATTCTTTTATTTATTTTATTATTGTTATCAATCTGTTTAACGGCGTAGAGAATCGCATCCTCTGTGGAATTCCAGTAGAGTCCTAGAGTTCTTAATGTGTCTGAAGAATCGAGAGATAGTAATTCAGTTTTTGATTTTTCTCTAAAATCGCAAGTCAATTGTGGGTCGTTTGACGCCCATTTTCGTAAAGTTAATCCACCCTTTCCGACGATTTCGAAGATTTCGTTGCGAAGATCTAATGCGTCTTCGAAACTAGCAGCGCCTATTAGCACGTCATCCACGAAGAAATCGCGAGTAAGAACTTGAGCGGCGAGAGGGTAAGAGTGACCCTCATCTTTCTTTAATTGGGATAAGACTCGCGGCGCGAGAAAGGGTGTGGAAGCAGTGCCCTAAGTTTCTGTTTTCAATTCATAGATTTTTATAGGTTCAAGTGAACTTTCTCGCCAGAGAATTCTTTGATAAACTGAGTCTTCGGGAGTGACCTCAACCTGACGGTACATCTTCTCGATGTCAGTTGTTAGTGCGAAAGGAAAGGATCGGAAACGCGTGAAGATTGTAAAAAGATCGTCTTGTGCATTTGAGCCGACCATGAGAGAGTCGTTAAACGAAATTCACTAGAACTTTTGGCAGAGCCGTCGAACACTATTCTGACCTTTGTCGTTAAACTATCATCCTTCAAAATAGCATGATGAGGTAAAAAGAAACCTTTGTAAGTGGAAACATTGTCTTGAACCTCATACATGTGCCTTAGACTCTTATGCAGTCTGTCAAGTTAAAGCGTGGGTGGCTTTACTCGCAGTCGGTAAGGTGTATCGACATGATTTTGGTGTCAACATATTAAGAAGAGCTCCCTCTTTCATGC
>NC_046666.1:15543401-15558755 GCF_010883055.1 Belonocnema kinseyi | reverse complement strand
TGTCGGACACTTTTCCTGTCGAACCACGATTTGGGAAGTCATCAACCTTTTTGGTCTCTTTATACCGCTTTACCCACTTGCTGACGAACGACGATGATTTTCTTAGGATAAATTGCGTCGGAAACTACCAGAGCTAATTTAGTTTTTTAGAAAATCGTTTCATGACCTTCAATCTCAATTTGACCTGAACATAAAATTATATAGAATTGTCGGACACCTAACAGGGCATGAATTTCTCCGCGTTTATAAAATTCAGGATCTGCTAGACATATGTTGGATGGGATCTGAAATGAATTTCAATCTAAGGGTATTGCAGGTAGTTTTTTAGCTACCTGCTCAACAAGAAGAAACTCGAAACATCGATTTCGACTGGATATGCTGGAACCTTGACAAGAGAAGCCATTTTTTCAGTCTTGTAATTGGACTGAGAACCATGGCCTAAAAGGATTCGCAATTATGCGGCTTGCTCTCATTTTCAAATATGTCCACGACTGCTTCTTGCCGTTCTTTTTGTGAAAGATTCAGGAATTTTTCGCACGAGTAAATTGTATGTTCCACTGAACAGTAATAACAACTGAACTTCGACGTTGACGAGCGAAGCGCGTGTTGATATGATTTTTTGAAACCTTTAGGCGCATGTTTATTTTCTGATTTATACTCAGGCTTCTTTTCCGATTTATTATATTTCGCGTAAGGCTGGGAAAATTGACTTTCCGCAAATTCTGCGCGGCGCTGTAGAAACTCTAAAAACTCTTTCATTGTCGGTGTTTTAGTTTCGCTGGAAGATTCTTCCCATTTTTCGCGAAGCTGAAAATTCAGCTTACTTTAAACTGTTCGTATCAATAATGTGTGCCACATATCTACGGATTCGCCTAATGCGCGAAACTCTCTAATATATTTTTGAACTTGATCTAATAGGGAACGCACTGAGAATTCTTTTCATACGGATTGTAAATCCATGATTGGTTTCGAAAGACTTTTAACGATTATCTTTTTATTGTTATACCGATCCTGTAGAAGTTTTCCGGTTACCTTTTAATTCTCGTAGGACGTTTCTGTAGATTCTATTACTTCCGCGGCGTCCCCTTGCAAACAACTTTTCAAATGCACAAGTTTTGCTACGTCTATAATTTCGGTACGATCATCAAGCAAAGCTTTAAATGTATCAGAAAAACCTAATCACGTTTCGTAAGTGCCGGTGAATTTAGGCAAGCTGAGAAATGGCAGTATGCAATGAGTATAAAAAGCGTTATTTTTGTTTCCTGAATTCACAGCCAAATCTACCGAGAAATTTCGATTGCTTGAACATCTGATTATACAAGGATTGACTTGAATGGCAGTATTCTCAGATATTAATTTTTTAAATTGTTCAGAACTATTGTAGTATCTTTCTTTAAAGGAATCGCGCTCGCTTTCATGCTTTTCAACTAAATCTTCTGTGTCTGAATTGATTAACTCTAATTGCGATCGGATACTTTTGAAATCTAACTATAATTTTTTAAGATTGGCTAACCGCTCTTCTAAGTCTAGGGAAGCAAAATCTGCTTCCGGAGTCTTTTTTGATCATTCTTTCTCACTTGCTGTGAGAGATCGTTTAATGTTACCGCGCTGATTTAATTCTTTAATCTGGACTTTAATGTCTTTAACACTGGCCATTGTAACTTGAATGGAACACTTGTAAACAATTTGCATTAATCAACCATAGAAATGTTTAAACATATAGGAATTTGTGAAAGAAATGGTGGTACTAAAAATTCGCTTACCTCTGATGAGCTGGACCACTGGTTGATGATTTGTAGATTGATCTGCTTTTCTCTGGATCGTCTGAACAGGAATTGTACTGCTGCCAGGATGCTCGTTTGATAATCGTCTGGTCGAAAGTCAGTTTCCGCCCAGGGGCTCCTACTTGTAGAATCTCGAATTCTTTCTCAGTAAAGAATTAAATTGTGCAGAGTTTCTGTTTCTGCTGCGGTAACTGCGTTATTCGAGTCTGGATCTGTCGTGACGTCCTGGATTGCTGCTTGGCTCCGAAATATGTTGCTGCAAGGCCGCCGACGCACTTAACGATTCACAGAAATTGCACTGGTTTGTGTCTATCGTTCACAAAAGTTCAACTAAAGTATCGCACGTCACTTGTTGCACAATGGACACAATATTTTATCACTCAAAATTAATATTGTCACTTTAATTGTCACTGATTGTCAATGAAGCGTTAAATATCTGGCTTGAAGGACCAACAATGTTTATAGTAAATTCTGTAATATTGTTTCGTTCGTGATTGCACTGGAGAAATAATTGGTTTACACTCAGATTTAATTTTTAGCTCGTATATTTTAACAGTAAAATCGCATTAATCTAGAATATAGAAAAAGAAAAACAGACAGTTATCAAAAGTTGTACAAATTGCTAAGGATTGAGAACTTGTTCGCTCCTTAAAGGATGGATTGAGAATGAATTTCAGGTTTGTAGAAGAACGCAAGAGAGCCAAGATCACAAATCGAAGATTAAGGTAGGGACGACTAAGAAGTATAAAGTTATAAACCTTACCGGAGATAGTGAGGTAATTTGAGTTTAAGGATTGTCTAGCTTGTATATTTTCTATTTTCACGTTCGAAGCCTTTCAGAACTCAAGAAATAAAATTCGCTTTCTTTACATTTCAAAGATTGTTTATTAACTTTGTAGAAAAAATTGTCAAATAGTGATGAATGTTGCTAACATTATCATTAAGGTTTCTGATAACAAATGCCTGAATAATGCATTTGTTTATTAAATTTCTTTATAATATTAAGAAGAATAGTCTTTAGAGAAATGTTTTTATTAAAATATTGTTTCTATACTTTCTTGCATTATAAATTTAAAAAACGTTAAATTAATATAAATGGTAGATAACACACTTTTAACAAATAATTTGTTTAAAACAATTTTTTTATTAATTGTATGTAAATCTATAAAACGTTAGTGATTACAAAAATTTTCCAAACAATGTACTTTTTTCCCACTGTGCGCCGTCACACAACTGTAAACACCAGGAATAAATTTTATCTTTAAGGGTTATCGGTGACCACGTGACCAAACTAGTGCCCGATTGCGAACATTTTTTTTGTGTTAACTGTGTCCTGACGGATTGAGGTATCGTGTTTAAAATTTGACATATCTAATAAAAAGCACGAAAGAACGTTCGTATACGTCAATATTTTTATAAATTTTAAGAAAGTTTATTTATAAATTGATAAAATAGGATATTACCATTCGAGTTGCAGAACATTGCAGATCTTTTTTGTTTGACAAATTTGAGATTTTTTATTCGTGTAAAATGAGCAGTGACACAAATTTTGCACTAAATCGTCTTAAAATTTACAAAAATTAATATAAACAATCAAATTTCCACATTCGTTGCAAATTAAAAAATAGGTATCTGCACAACGTAACCTATCATTGTTTTTGAAGCATTTTTAGCGATTTCTAGCGGAAAGAAAAAGTAGCTTTGAACGTCGATAAAGTAAAGATCACTTGACCAAGTTCGTTCATGAAATTTTTGTGTAGAATCATTTTCATTTTTTTGGTCCTCGCTACGTCCACACTAATTGAGATATTGTTTTCAGGATTTAGAAAATTATATAGAAAGCACTGAGGAACGTTTGTATATATCAAAATGTTTACAATTACGAAGCTAGTTTTCTAGTGAAATACAATAAAAATAGAAAACAAACTTTCAGCGTCGATAAAGTAGATGCCTTGATTTAAAAAAGCGAGTAACATCTTGTAATGTGATACTTGAAAAACCTTCTGAGTCCCATCTAGAGAAATGTGAATCTTCAGAAAATAGTTAAAATTTTCCAATGGTAAAATATCCTTGTGGATATTTTATACTGGTGTGAAATTATTCAGAGTTAATAACGAAACCAATAAAAGTAACATTTCGCCAGTGAGAAAAGGACAAGGCGCCGGTCGGTTCTCTGTCAACATTAGTTATCAGCTGATCGATTCGAAGTTAAAAATTGGACGTCATGAATTATGAAAGCTGGTTGAAGAGCTCCGAAGAGTAAATTTGATCACATTGCTGGTGCTGGTATGTTTCCAATTTGAAATTTGTCTTTTATTTTTAGGACAAAAAATTTGAAAATCATTCTACACAAAACTTTACTTAATGAACTTAATCACGTGATCTCGTCTTTATCGACATTCAAAGTTTCTCTTCTTCTCCGCTAGAAATCGCTTAAATTGCTCCAAAAATAATGATAGGTTTCGTGTGTGCAGATACTTATTTGATCATTTGCAACGAATATGTAAATTTTATTGCTTATATTAATTTTTCTAAATGTTTAGACGATTTAATCCAAAATTTGTGTCAAATCAAAAAATTTGAAATGCATCAAACAAAAATTATCTGCAAAGTGCTGCAACTCGAAAGCTAATATCCTATTTTATCAATTAATAAATAAACTTTCTTAAAAATTATAAACATATTGACGTATACAAACTTTTGTAGTGCTTTTTATTCAATATGTCAAATTTTAAACATGATATCTCAATCCGAGTGGATACAGTGAACGCCAAAAAATGTTCATAACCGGGGACTAGTTTGGTCACGTGGTCACCCCTGAACATGCCCTCAAATTTGGGATATATGATATGTCAAACGGCTGCGTCTAGTTTGACCGAAAAAATTACCTCCATAAATTTGAAAAACCTCACAGTATTTATTTTTTACAACGTGACATTTTCGTTAAATAATGTTAGCAAAAAAAAGAAAACATTTACCTGCATTTAGAGAACACATAGGCTGCACTTATAAATTATAAGATAACAAATTTGTAGCCTAGTCACTGTTTAGACCCTCAGCAAACTTGATTTCTCGAAAACTAATAAACTGATTTTAATTTTTTGTTGTTGAAATTTTTGTACTTATATTGGCTAAGGTTGTACGTAGCCGTTTTTAAAAATTCTGAAAATTAATATTTTTTGAAGCCCTTAAAAATGGGGTAAAAAAATGAACTAATTTTTTCAACCGGCGCCATTTTCTCAACAAAATAAAATTCAAAAAACCGCTAAGTACAACGATAGAGATTGTTGTACAGAACAATGAAAATTTTGGTTTTTCTCTTTCAGATGATTTTTCACTGCTGTATCGTTGCCACCGGGAGGGCTAATTTTTTATTATGTCATTACATTCATGTATGTAACTAATGCAATTTTTAATATTTTTAAATAAAAATTTGTGTGAATATAGCAAAATACATGTTACATAAATAATTATTTGTCTGATCCTCAAATATATATTTTTACCGACAAAAAAAATTCATGAAAATCACCTAATATTTACGCTTTCACAGTGGTGTTCTTCCTTAAACTCTAGCAAGAGGCTTGTCAACGCAATAAAATAAATTATTTTCATATCGGAGATTAAAAGTATTTGGTAACTTGTTGATAAAAAGGTTTTGAATTATTTTTCTACGAGCTGTATTGTTCTCCAATAATAAAATCTTAAAATTATCTAAATCAAATTTATGGCTAGTATTAGTATAATATTTAGTAAGAACAGAATAATTTCTTCCGATAAACCTTTAATTTAAGCGCAAACTTTGAAATGAACATAAGATATTTTTTTTATTGGCTTTAGAAGAAAGTACTGGACCTGAATTTCTAAGAATTCTGTGAAAAAGGCCTTAAACAAACCAATTTTTTGAAAAATAAGATAAATAGAGTTCGAATTTAAGAAAGGGCCAGAAAAAATGTTCTTTTGATGCCCATCAATTTTTACACACCCATAACATCTAATAACAAGAGTTTGTAAAAAACTAATTTCTGAATTTTTTTCAACTTCTATAGTAAATTTATATTGGGATTGTAAGAATAGAATTTTTTAAGGAGTATTTAAACGTTACCTTTAGGAACAACTGTTATTATATCGTTTACTTAATAAAAAAATGGAACTAAAAACGGAAGCCACCAAAAATTAAAAAAGGTGAAGTTCAAACATAATTCAATGCAGCTTAAAAAATAGTGAAGCAGAATGTCAATAAATTTATAAATCTCAGGCCAAGACCATTCACAAAGAAACGTATATCTTTTTAAAATTTTTTAACAATCGTAAAGACCCACGTTCAAAAAAAAAAATTCCGAGGTGTTCATGGATACAATTGCACTGATTATCACTTTTCTTGTGAGGGTGAAACTTGTAGACCTATAGAAATCCGTAGTTGTAGACACAGTTATTCTATCTCCTATCTTGATTCCGTTGATCATACTGATCTTACTAAAAATTATATTGAAACTGGCCGTAATTTTGATTCAGAGCATTTTGAGATTTTATTAAGGGAGAACAATAGCGCTCGCAGAAAAATAATTTATAAACTTTTTTATCAACAAATTACCAAATACTAATAATATCCTACATAAAAATAATTTAAATTATAATGATAATAATGCAAGTTTTTGGTTCAAAGTTGACTGTTTAGTAAAAAATTAGTGCCTTTAAAGTTCAATAATTTGTCAAGTGAGTTGATGAAACAAATCAATCCTTACTTCGACGATATTTTATACAGGAATATTAAAACTAGTATCGTGCCAACTATTGAAAATAAATGTAACGGCATAGATACTAGATGGAAAAATAAAAGATTAATAAACGATCAATGTGCATACCAACTAAAAACTCACAATAGTGTTATAACAAAAGCTTATGCCCTCCCTAAAGTTCACAAACCCAATTTAAGTTGGAGACTAATTGTTTCTACTGTTAGCCCCCAGCTTATAAATTATCAAAGTATATTTTAAATATTTTTAAACCAGTTTCTATAAACACTGACTCATTTTTAAAAAATAGTTGGGACCCATTCGATAGTCTCTTTAGATGTTGTGTCCATGTTTGACAGCATCCCACTAGATCTCGCTTTAGATTGCATTTAAGAAAAACTTAATTTAAATCATAACTTGACAAAAATAACTAAAAATGAATTTTTAATAGCCACCAGAACAGTTTTTAATGGTACTGTTTTCTCCTTTAATCATAAATTTTATAAAAAAATTTCAGGTTGCCCTATGGGTTCGCCGTTATCTCCAGTAGTTTCTGAGTTAGTTTTACAAGATCTCGAAAAAATAGCTTCACAATTGTTAGATTTTACACCTATTTTTTACAAACGATATGTCGACGACATTTCAGCCATTATTCCTGCAGATAAAATTCAAGATTTCTTAATTGCGTTTAATGATATTGAAGATTGTATAAATTTCACTCATGAATGTGTCATTAATAATGTTATTAACTATCTTAATTAAAAAGTTATAAAAACTCTAAATGGTGATTTATTAACCGATTGGTAAAAGAACCTTCTTGGTCTGGTAGATACTTAAACTATAATTCACGTAATTTATTTGGGCATAAAATTGGTTTAATTAAGGGTTTAGTAGATAGATGTGTAAAATTATCTGACACTCAATTTAGAAAAGAAAATTTAAATTTATTAAAAACAGCTTTAGTACAGAATAACTATCCTCTTGAGTTTGTAAATGACATCATTACAGAACGCATTCCTGAGATTTACAATAATTGGAGTGATACTTACAATAGATTTAATTTAAATGTTACTTTGCCTTACATTCTGGGCCTATCAGAAAGGTTAAGAAATTCACTTAAAAAATTTAATATCAATGTTTATTTTGAAAACACTATTACCTTAGATAATTATTTGTTAAAAAGAAAGGACGTCGATTCCATTGAAAATTTGTCTGGTGTTATTTCTTTAATTAAATGTAAATGTTGTAATAAAGCTTATATAGGTGAAACTGGCAGGAGGTTAAAAACTAGAATTGCTGAACATAAAAGAGATTCTGAAGTTGGAAATTTTAACACAGGTCTGTCGCAAATTTCTTGGAATTTCAATCATTACTTTGATTTTCATTTTAAAAGTATTAAAATATTAGCTACAGAAAAAAATACTTATCATCGACGTATTATTGAGTATATGTGTGTATATATGTATGCATATGTATGCATGTGTACATATACACATTTTTTAAATTTCTCATTTCAAATTTAAACTCAATTACGTGCTTCCTCAACAGTGGTTTTCAATGAAAACCTGCCAATTATATTATTATTCATTACGTATTCTTCCTGTATTTCTGACACTCAATTTCTGTTCGTCCGTCCTAACCTACGCTAATTTGGTTTTCTCGCTCTACATTTTTTTTAAATGTAGTCTAATCGATTGAAGTCTCAGTATTTTTGAGACTTCTAAATGACTCAATTTTAATTTTTTTTTTAAACAATTGATTTAAATGTTTTTTTTTACTGAAATTTGATCTGTTTGACTATTTTTGAACCATCATCAACTCAGGTGACAATGTATTTAAATCTACGTAATTATCCATCATATTTGTTTACACTAAAATGACTAATCTCTAATATAATTATTTAGGTTAAGAACCTTTGAAAAAGGTACCGATGGGTACGGAAACGTAAGGAAGTTTAAAAGGAGTTTTTCTAATAAATAAATATCTGAGTTTCGAAGCAAATGTTTTTTTGACTCATAATTTATTTTTGATTTACGATTGGACCATAATACATAAATAATTTGAAATCAGTTCAATAATTTGTATAAATTTTTTATGTAACTTTGTAGAATATTTATTTATGTTTGGTCTAAAATGATTTTTCTGTATCATAGCTCAACTATTTAATGTTTGGGTAAACCTTTATCCTGTTTATTGGATAATATAGGAAATGTGTTGTATTTTTCATTGAACATTAATCATCTTGGTTGAAATTTCATTTTTCTAGTTGAAAATTTAACAAATTTTCTGCACACTCGGTTTTTTTAAAGTTTTCTTTAAGACAGTTTTATCTGAAAATTTGACTATCCTATGTTTGGTTGAAACTTCATATTGTATATTCTGTAAGTTGAAAATTCAACTGTTTGGTAGAAATTTTGTATTATCATTTGGTAGAAAATTCAAGTTTTTCTAAAAAGTCATGTTTTTGGGCAAAAGGTTATTCTTGATTGTTAAAAGTTTCATTTTTTTGTTGAAAATGTAACTATCTTGTTAAAAATGCATATTTTCTGATTTAAAATTCGACTGTTTTCTAAAACGTTCAACTTTTTAGCTTAAACACTTTACTATTTGTTTTGTAAATTTACCTTTCACTGTAAAAAGTTCATCTTTCTAGGTAGAAAATGAACTTTTTTTATGAAAATTCAATATTCATTGTTGATTGCAAATTTGTCTTTTTTGGTTGACAAGTAACTGTTTTGCTACAAGTTCAACATGTATATTCAAGGAATACCAAAAATTCATGGAATTTAAGGAATTCACAAAAATTACGGAATTGAAGGAATTCAGAGAACTCACGAATTTCATCGAATCCCTTGAATTCGCGGAAATCAAGGGATTTACAGAATCCAAAGAATTCACTCAGTTCATAGAATGCACGTAATTGACGAAATGCAAAAAATTTACTTCGCGGTTTCAGTGAATTCCTTGAATTTCATAAATCACTGGTATCTTGTGAATTCCTTCAATTTTATAAAATTTCGCGAATTCCGTAAATTCCTTGAATTCTTTGAATTCCATGAATTGAGAGATTTCCAATATTTCCATGAAATCCATGAATTTCATGAATTCCATAAATTTTAGGCATTTCATAAATTCCATGAATTCCTCCAATTACGTAAGTATTGTGATTACAGTCAGTTTAGTTAGTTGCTTAAATTCTATGAATTCCATAAATTCCATCAATTCTATTAATTCCATGAATTCCATCAATACAAAGTATTCCCTGAATTTCGCCAATCTCGTGAATTCCATAATTTCCAGGAATTCCGTGAATTCCTGCGATTCCATGAATTTAATGAATTCCGAGAATTTTATTAATACCTTGCATTCCATTAGTTCTGTGAATTTCATGAATTCCGTTAATTTCGTAAATTCCTGTAATTCAATGAAACTCGTTAATTCCATGAATTGCTTTCATTTCGTAAATTTCATGAATTCCTTGCATTTCGTGAATTTGATTAATTCCCTTCAATCCGTGAATTTGTTTAATTCCCTTAAATCTGTGAATTTCACAAATTTCGCGAATTTCTTTAATATCGCGAATTCTGCGAAATCCTTGACTTCTGTGAATTTCATGATTTTCGATAATTTCTTTAATATCGCGAATTCCGCGAAATCCTTGACTTCTGTGAATTTCATGATTTTCGATAATTTTGCAGGTAAATATGGTACCTTCCTATAAATTGCCAAAATTCAATTTTTAACATTTTTATAAATTTCCGTAAATTTATGACCTTTTTGGTCATTCATGGTAATATTACCGAAAATTTATGGTAACTTGAGATAAAATACCTAAAACTATATCCAGAAGTGTTTATAAATTTGCGGAAATTTATTGAAATTCCCAGTACTTACGGCAATTTTACAGGTAAATATGGTAACTTACCATACATTATCCTGTGAAGAATTACTCATATGGAATAAAAAACAGGTAATCAGAAAAATTCGAAAAAGTTCTTGAAGGTGCTTGAAACGTCCTTCTATCGAGAAACAAATACAATTTATTTCTTTCTTTCTGTTGATTACAATACTTTAAAAACTCTTTTTTTGTTGGAAAATAGGTGTTAAAAACCAGCTAGGTGTTAATTTATCTGAATTGGGTAATTCAAAACAATTGATTTTATATATTTTGTTTAAATTGAATTTATTATCTACTATCTGTTTTTTCATTTAAGCAGGATTTTATTTTATTGTTTTAAATTTCCTGAGCTTTTGTACGTCAATCTTAAGATGGAAAAAAATAATTTTTGTTGTTTTTAGCCTTTAAAATTGATATGTAAGTTTTGAATTTTTTAAGTTTGTTTAAATTTTAGCCAATAAAAATTAAAGATCCTGCAACTATGGTCTTTAACTAATTAGAATTCACTTATATAGCTTTGATACGAAGTCAAATAAATTTCTCGTCATTTAAAACATAATTCCTGTACATATAAAAATAAAATTTATTTAAATAAAAGCTAATACTTTGGGATGAATATTTTCTTCATACTTTAAAAAATTTGTTTCTTGTATCGTCGATATGATAAGACCGTGTTAATCGTCTCATGTTTAGATAACAAATAACTAAAGCACATGCTATGTGAGCTGCATGACCTTCTTTTTATTTAAAATGTTCTTTATTGCGTCTATCCTCACTTAGACAATATTAGTGGATTTCAGAAGCAGTGGAAACTTTGTAGAATTATTTAAAAAAAATATCATGTAAGAAAATAATAAATTTTTTAAACCATTTTTTTCGTAACATTAATTAACTACTTCTCCGCTCAAAATGAAAAGCTGAAAAATTCAGACAAAACCTTGACTTTCTCCATTTTTTTGTAAAAGAAAATGGCAATCATTGTTTGTGACAATCAATAATAATTATTGTCTCATCATTTTATTTAAACATATAATTAACAGTAAAAACTAAAATTTTAAGTCTTTGAAACAATTTTTAGTGAAAGAAACACAAGAAAAATATTAATTGACGATAAAAAAACGCAAGAACCAATTTTTCGCTTATCGGGCTTTTTTAGGACCCTATACAAGAAATTTATGGCTGATAATCTTATCTGTATTCTTAATCACAATTTCAGTGAGTATCCGGTTAATCTCACATAAATTTTTCGTTAAAACAATGACTCGATACTAATAGATAATTTGCATATTTTCTATTACTTTCTTAACAATGTTTAATTTTTTAAATAAATGCAACTTACTTAGAAAACTATTTATTGTCAAAAAGTGTGAAAAATTATTGTATTTCCTGATGTAAGTGTAATACATGATCATTGTTTATAGCAGTGATTAGTTTTTTAAACATTATGTAATTGTTTAAACAACTAATAATTGTTTATTCAGAAAATTTCTGAAAATTAAGTCAGAGGTGTCTTATTTTTTCTCAAATTGGTAACCTATGGAAATTTCGTTGAATAATTAAAACAGTTTATAAAATTTGTTTTAATTTTTAATGAATCTCTTTTTATTTAAACAATTTACTCAAGGTGTGTTTTTTGTCGATGACAAAAAAGTGACGAAATAGAAAAAATACGAGTATTTTTCTGAATGTATAGTGTAGGAAAAAAATTAACAAATTTTGAAGTGTTCAGACAAATTTAATTTGTTTAAATAATTATTTTTCAAAAATATTCAAAACATTGTATTTCCTAAATTAAAATTAATCTTGAATGATTTTAATTAAATGCACCGAATTCCTGAAAATAAAATTTATTTAAATAACATTTTAAAATATCAATGATTAAATGTTTTTATAATAACATCAAGCTTTTAGCAGATTTCGCTACTACTCGGATTTATTGAATATTATTTTCAATTCAGAAAATACGATTTTAAAAATATTCTTTGGAAAATAATTCTTGAAACAATTTATATTCGTTTAAATAATTAAAAAATGATAAACACATTTCCCTAGACGCTATACAATCAGAAAAACAAGTGTACGTATAATATTTTACTTCATTGATTTAAAGTTATCGAAAAAAAGGCTTGAGCAAATAAAAATTGTTTAAGCCAATCGAGATTTGTGAAAAATTAGAAGAACTGTATCAAAATTGTGTAATCATTCAACAAAAAGTCGCATAGGATACCAATTTAAAAAAATTAGACATCTCTGAATTAATTTTTATAAATTTTGTAAATGAAAAATAATTAATTGTTTAAATAATTACACAATAATTTAGAAAAATGTACTACATGAAAGAATGACTAACTATTGCATTTCAATAAGAAAATACGATTATTTTTTTAATTTTTTGGGAATAAATAATTGTTTGAATAAGGTACTTTTATTTAAACAATAAAGCATTGTTTATAAAGTCATGATCTATATTGAAATTGCCGATCAGTGACGATTTTTGTAAAAGAGACGATAGAAATTGTTCAAAATTAATGATAAAAATGTAGTTTTTATATTGTTTGGATATATTTGGGGCGCTGTGAGGAGGGGGGGGGGTAAAGTTAAGTTAAATATAAAATTTTAATTATGGTTTTATTTCGAAGATACTCTTCGTCGATTCCCAAAAAGTTTGGCAGTTATCGATAATACCCTGGAGCATGAGTTCAATTTTTCGAAAATTAAAAAATAATCTGGAATTGGAAAAAAATTTTGAGGAGGGGGTTTTAACTTGCCCTGTAGGTCAAGAAGGGTTTTTTGGATCACTTTAAAGTACGTAATTATTTAATCAACTGCTTTAATTCCTATAACCATGAATTGTGTAAATGTTATAAAATTTCGTAACATGAGAGATTGATAGCGAGTGTTCTAAGGACGTTTCATTGGTATCAATTCGAGTATTTTCGTGTAAATAGTTCTCGCATAATTATGATGAGGACATTTTTATCTCGACCTTCATAATAAAGTAGGTCGAAATGTTGTACATATGAAGCGAGATTACTAAAGGAATATTCATTTCCAACAAAATTAATTAAAAAATTGTATAACATTGAGAGCCATGCTGTTTTTAATTTTGGTCTTTCTCTGTTCTCTTCTTTACAATGGTGCTACTGGTCAAACGTTCGAAACCTTGGATGAAGCTCAAAGTGAGTTTAAGAATATATTTCTTTTATAATATATGTGATAAAAATTGGATTAATTTTTTGTAATAATAAACATACAGCAATGTGATAAATTTAATTACGAAATTTTTTCACATTAAAGTATACTACATTCTGAATGAAATATAATTCACAAATATAATTTACAAAGGGTACAAATTTACAAATGAAAAATTACGTGCTATAATTTTTTTTCCACTGATGAAAATATCTAAATGTTTATATTTTATAAACATGAACTCATGCAGCAATTTCAGAGTGGCCCAGATCAGGGCCAGATCTGGCAGAATCTGTTTCCGGCCGGGCAACGTAGTCAGGGACAGACTGAAAATGAAACGCCTATTTCGATCAGGCCCGGTCTGGGTATCTATAAGGAATGCCCGATCTGGCCCTGGCAGGCAAAACTAAAGAAATAATGGAAATATTGTCACATTGTAGTGAAATAACATTACCTGAAAGTTATAATTAAATTTAGATTAGTCATTGAAATGAAAATTAATTGAATATTCATTTGTTAAAACAGAGAGTAATTGTAAAATTAAGTAATTCTGTTTTTTAAACAAGCTATTATTCACTTAGGGTAGACCGATGTGGCACCAACTAGAATCACACCCTTGGCCATGATCAGGGCCACATTGTGCTAACCCGATCGGGGCCACTTCTGGAATCGAGATCAAATTGCGCAATTTGTTTACGCGAACGTTATCAAAGTCTTGAAAATAAGAACATTATAGGCTTCAACGAAAATCTTTTTTTAAATTAAGTAGAAAAATGTAGGATTTTTCAAATTAAAAGTGGAATTTCTCGTATGTTATTTGTTCAATTTAATAATCAGTATGCAACAATTAATACATGTGATAAATATATTATTACCACTTTAATTTTTCTTACGTTCAAACTTCGACAGTTTGTTAACTTCTTTTTAAATTGAGCTACAAGTTTCTGGAAAAAAATTTTGAACCTTCCTCATTAACATTATTAGAGACTGGTTTAACTTGTTTAAAAGTCTCTCGACACACAAAATAACCAAACTTTTTTGTCTATCAAATAAGCAACTTTTTAGAAACAATTATTAAATTTTTTCAAAACAAAAATTTGAAAATTTTCCAAAATTTTATTGGTTGAAAACTTGCTAATAAGAGTGTTTGAAAGCTGCAATTCCTTGTTAAAATTGTTTTCCTATCTCCCGCCATTTGGGTTTAAATTTAAATTTTCGATTTTCTGCATAGTAATTGCGATAAATAAAAAAAATGAAAAATAATATTAAAAAAGGGTTAGAATAAGTTTTGTAGTAATTTTTAAAAGCTATGACTGCTTTCCTAGAATGTTTTAGTATTTTGCGTCGAATGGTTAGAAATTTGAATATTGCGGTGTTAACTTTCCGAAAATTTCAATAATTTATCAACCATAAATGATGAGAATGTAATAAATTATAACAAATTCTTATCTCTTATTTGGTATTTGGAACTAAAACCAAAAACTACACGTGCTATAAAATAGGAAGTTGGAAAATATGTTCAGATAGGTTTTGGGTACACATTTTTTGCTTACTATTTTTTTAGCTTGTGTGGTGTCTTAGAAAGTAATTTTTTAAAAATTTTGTTCACGAATAAAACAAAAACTACGTATCCTATTAAGAGGTGATTGTTTCTTGGAAATTAACAAACATTACTTGAAATTATTGGTGTGTTGTCATTGAATAAAACAAGCTCATTTTATAAAACAGAACATATAAAAATTTATTT
>NC_046666.1:15534193-15543301 GCF_010883055.1 Belonocnema kinseyi | reverse complement strand
TACCATAAAGGACCTTGAAGATGACAAACTTTAGAACATAGATCAAATACTCAATTTCTTTCGTTAGAAATAAGGATAAATTGATTGTTACGTCGTAACAGTGATGATTCACCAATTTGTAGACCTTTTTTGGAATCACAATTTTTGCTTATTCATCTTTTTTTTGTACGCTGCATAGTTTTAAGACAAAAAGGAATGTTTAATTATTTTTTGTGCAATCCAAATATAAATTTTCTATTTTTAGAAAAATTTCGAGAGTTGTTCCGGTAATCTTCTAGGACTTTAAAAGTCAACGTTTTTCTTGCTATGCGTGCTATGTACGCCACATGAAATATTTTTGCTAAAGATCGAACTATTTCTTCGGCTAAAAAATATTTGTTTGAACTAAGATAATTTTTTATACTAACGCTACAATAATATTAACAGTATTTATTTAATAATTCTGTATTTCTTTCATCGTCCACCGAATCGCGGTCCGCACAGATCTCATCCCTTCCATTGGTCTCATTGATTTAATTTTTATTATTGTGATCTGCCATATTAGATTCTCGGTATTGGATTTGCCCTTTTGAATTTTAAGCTCAGATGTTAAAACAGTGATCCGAAAAAACTCCGTGTGGCATTTTGCAGTCCAATCGGTTCAATTTTTAGAACTTCAAACCGCCAAATTAGATTCTTCATTTTGAATTTTTGTATTTTTATTTAGGATTTAAAATCAGCCACCTTAAAAGCCTTTAAGTCCTCCAAATAATAAAATTTTCTTTAATTAAAATAACATATTTTTTGAAAGATTAAAATAGCTTTTTTAATCGTATTTTTCTCAGAAGCATGAGGCTCTAAAATAATTTACAATTTGGATTCAGAATAAGCATGCAAAAAGCTATTAAAAAACTATGTACGACATAAAATATAATATCCGTACGCCAGTAGTATTCACTAAACGTAAATTTTCACAAAAGTTGATAATTTCAAAATACATTTCCAAGGTCAAAAATTTTTTAAACATTTTTTCTATATTTTCGCTATACTTGGTAAGGATTCATCTTCAATTAAAGAAAACTCGCCCCCTTAGCTAATTTCTATTAAAAATTATACGATGTTTAGACCAAATTAATCAAAAGCACCCATATTGCGCCCCTAGAATACAGTGAAAATTAATGAGGATTTTACAAAAATTATTTTAGTGACTAGACATAGTTATTACCAGTCCCAGGGATGCCTCTCCACGGAAGACGTGGGCAACTTGTCGGGGTTTGATAAAATAGTTTCTGTCACGCATAAGAGAAGTCATTTGCCGTCCACCCACCATACGTTTAAAAGGGGTAGGGGTTCAACAAACCTCATTTTGTGACCAGAAACAGGTGTCTTTTACCACAATCAACAGGCCATTAAAAACGATTAGGAGTTTGACCAATGATTTTGTTCTTGTATTAATACTCCTGTCCTCAAAAGCAATGAGGAATTCTTCCGTTTCTGGAAACGGGATGTATTTTTCGTTAAGTATTGGATGCCTCACAACCCACATCAGGTTAGTTGGACTTTTGGGCTGCGCGCATTAAGCAGTTTATGGTCAAAATTCGGCTTCCAATTTCTCTACAGTTTCTACCCTGATATTCAAGGCCTTCTTTGAGGACAAATTGAAGGACATGTAATCAAAATACGTGTTCCAAATGGTGTTTTAAAGTGCAAAATTTCGCTTCCTGGCGAAATTGTTTTGGAATTGAACAGCATATGACTTAACCAGTTTTTTATATCCGGTGGTTCGTCATTCAATGCATTCGGCACATTCGTTACATTTGGTACATTCGGTACAATTGGTACATTCGGTATATTCGGTGGTTCGTCATTTCGACGCTTAAATTACTTTCGTTTGTTTTCCCGTAGAACCCGACCAGTAGTCAGTCATACCTACTTGTAGCATTTTCTTTCATTTGCATAAGTAGTTTATTTAGATCGTTTGTAATCTACCTCTTTTGCAGAAAATGTTTTTATGTTGATCATGCATCTTTAAACGCTAGTAAAGTACGGTCACAAAATATGCATCATCCTTAGCACCGACGCCCTTAGCTTTAATTAAGTCTTCGTTGCCCATATCTCATCAGAGAGATCTTATCAATAGAAGACTGCCGTTTTACTTCTATTTTTATGGCAGTCATTTCAACAGCCGAAGGCAACCACTTAAAAACTCTTTTAGCGTTTTGGGCCTGCTAAATTCTGTTTCTATATTCTTGTAGTTCGAATGGGATACTTATGTAAGAAGGAACGATATCTTTCTCTCCTCACACTTTCCTGAATCAGGCTATCTGGTGCTAAAAGCTGTTATTGTATTAGATAATCATTAAGTTGCGCAGGAACATCACAGCATGATTATCTTGTACTACTTACCGAGTTGCTTTTTGACATTGCGCTGCAGCTACTTGTAGTTGACATTCGTTAGCTACATTTCACCACGCCAAATCAATCTGTAGTTTAATCTCGAATGCTCGTTCTTCTAAGATTATACTTCTTCTTAGGTTGCTTCACTATTAAATTCTGTTTGAGCACGATGGATGTTAATATCCTCTCTTTGAGGACACCAGAAAATAGCTTGTAGCTGGGAGTTTAAACAAGTTATTAGCTTATTTCTTTATTGGATAATTATCCGTTCTCAGAAATCAGTACGTGCGCCCTTCTCGGTTCAGTCGATAGCTTTCTTCACTTCTTCGACAGAAATTAGTCGACAATTTTCTCTGGACGTAGCCACCGTTTCGATTGAAGCGATTGAAGAGCGGTCGCACTCAGATATTTAGCGAGTGGGGACAATCTCCGGAATTCATCTCATCCACTTACGACTTAACTTTTTCGCTCCGCGTTCAGCGAGTCAAGCGACCTCTTGAGTCGCAGGGACACCGAACAAAAAGATGTGTAGAAAGCGGTGGGGCTGGATTTCTCGGGTTGAGCACACGCGTCGAGATAGGAGATTGAATCCTCAGTTTGCAGCTGAATAACAAATCGAATTTTAAAAATAAAAATTTAATTCTTTTCACGATAAAAGAGCGATTTTGAAACTATCAATATCAAGAAAAATCTGAAAATCGATTTTTTAATCCTAAGGCCCCTTTCCTCGAGAAACGTTAGATATCTAAAGCGTGTTCATTTAGCAGATCAGTTTCTTTTTTCACTTGTGCCTAGAAGAAGAATTCAAAGAATTCAAAATGCTATTTTTCTGTTGCAAGAGATTTTTTATTTTGCATTCGGTGCTGCTTGATGGTCAACAGTTAAAACTTGTTCAGTGCGAGATTGTTGGTAAATTTATTTTTAAATAATTAAATTTATTGCTTATTTGTATTGATTCATTGTAAATATTTGATTATATAATGCAATGTGCTAATCACGTACTGAACATTTGATACAAGCCCTCTCGCAATTTCAATTTCAAACTGAAGCGGTACAATACACTCGCAAGTCTTAACCGGGATTTCTGGATTTTTAAAATTATATTTTAATCATGTAGTCGTTCTTCAATTGTTTTGAAACAGTATTTTAAAAGTCTTAAAGCTCCTGAAATGCTTCGAAATCTACAAAAATTTTCGCTAAGCGTGTAGCAATCCCACTTGAAAGCCTCCACATGCTTACCCCTTCGTGATACACACACTGCCTCTTTGAGACGAACGCCGCCTAGTTTAGCCGAGTCTGATTTCTCCTAGAAAATCCCGATCGCGATAAGTTTTAAAAATCTCGGAACTCTCGGCAATTTCAAGCAAATAGTTGATATAATAATTATAAGTTATAATAAAATAATAAAATTTAAAATTAAAAATTTTTTAAATGTATAATTGCTATTCAAGATTAATAAATTCATGAACAGGACACTGCATTCAACCGTCATTGCTGAAATCCGTTACTATGTATTCGCATCAATGTACAAAAAGACTAGAAAATGGCCTGCCAGCTCATTTTTTGAGCGAAGAAATCGCAAGAGGTGAGTAAATTGATTTCTGCAAATATTTGTAACAGTCATAATTTTCTAATATTTACATTACGAAATATCATTAAAATTTTTTTTTAATTTTACTCTAACCGGTCTTGTATCAGGCTTTAAGGTTTTTGCATTAAAAATACATTTTTGTACATTTCATTCAGAAACTGCAATAGTAGGTATTTCGAATTGACTTAAAAAATTTCTCTTTGCAATAAGCCACATAATTTTTTGGTTTCTTTAAGTATAAATTGTTTCTAATAGATAAAATATTACTGTTTACTCGTAATGATATATTCGAATCGATTGTTTAAATATTTTGTTATTGTTCGTAGCAGTTTTCTTGTAGAAATGAGTCAGAAAGTCATGCATTTTTCCTAATTTGTACGCTTTCTTTGAATTTGTTGGTCAGAGCGAGAAAATAAATAATAATATTTAATACAAATAAGATTTTCACCAATTTATGACGATTTATAAATATATTCTCTGAAAGTAATGGTAAGAACTTGCGTTTTATTTTTAAATTCTTAACTTTTGATTATTTAATTGAACTTTAGTGTAAGGAAATAACTAATGCAATTTAAAAAAGATGATGGTTTAAACTAGTTATAATTATCTATAACTATTTTTTACTTGGTGAGTTCATAATTATTGCAAATTAAAGAATTACATTTTTTGGGGAAAAGATGTTTAGACTCTTGAATTAAAAAAAATGTTTAATATATTTCGTATTATTTATAAAACAATATCTATTATAAAGAAATAAAACATGTAGAAAATGATTCTCTCCAATGTTTATTTATCAATTTTTTATAACTAAAAAGCCAAAGCAAGGCTAAGATTTTTTGAAAAAACCACAAATTTTGGAGTTTTCTGTAAGACAAGTTTGTCATTAAAAATAATTATAATAACTTTCTACTAAAAGAGACGAAATGTCAACAAGTCACAAGAATGTTGAACAAATCAGTTGCATTTTTTCCAAAAAAGATGCCAAAAAAAGATAATTTTTAGAGAAAAAGTTACATTTTTTAGAAAAACCGCAACTTTCTAGCATTGCTTCAGAAGAATTATTTTCATTAAATTGCATTAATTATTAACTCCCTTCAATTGAAAAGTGGGTAAGAAGTTTACAATTTTTAATAAACTTCTTCTTTTAAGCATTAATAAGAGGAAATACAATTTAAAATAATAATAACTTGTATGAGCAATTATCTGTGTCAGTTTAAATTAACTATGATCTTACATTAATTAAAAATTGGACAAAAAGTTGAAAATACAGAAAACCACAATTGTTTAGCATTTTGATATAGTCCCCATATTGATAACCACTGGAAACTAATTTTCTCGGAATGATTCCCCGGTCGTGTTTACTAAAGATGAACTCGACCTAGGAAAGTCTTCCGGCCTAAATTACTTTAAAGTGGATATTCAACGACCTTGCTTTTCTCTCCCTGAGCCGTAAACACTTGGAAGGAAGAAAGGGAGGAATAAAATCACATCTGGCGCAGCTGTGATGGTAGGTTTCCGCATCAGTGATCACATATCTGAAACGAGATGTGGTCCAATGCTATGACAGGGCTATGTCCGTGTAAATATAGTAGGAGACGCTGTAAATGACTGAGTTGCGCGCGCAACCCATTTCTCCTCTTCTGAGTTTGAAGACTCGAAGGTGCACGATTGCCGGTCGGAGCAGTTCGGCGATTCTATTTATATATCTATCTGCTAACTGCTTTGATATAAATTCAGGAGATTGAGATTTTAATATTTCCAGATTTCGATTTTGGCGTTTCTCATGATTTTAATAGATCGCGCTCCTCTTGATAGGCGTATATTTTGAGGTTATGTTATTTCATGTATAAAATATAAATTATATAAATATTAATAATATTACATATATATAAATATATGCGTATATTAATAATAATAATATTATAATTATGTTATATTATAATAGTCTAATTTATATCTTGATCCGCATTTGAAAGAAATTAAAGAAATTGGCGATTTTGGAATTTATCTCGTTTGGATAAAAACTCAGTTACTTGATTGAAAAGTTAATTATTTTATTGAAAATGTAACTATTTTGTAAAAAAAGTGCTCTTTTCTATCAAAAATTCAACTACTTTTTAAAAAGTTTTTTTTTTATTTAAAGGTTCATCCTTTTCGTTGAAAATACGTTTTTGAAACTGAAAATCAATACCATTTTTGGTTAAGAAATCATGTGTTTTGTTAAAAGGTCGTCTTTCTTTGTAGAAATTCAATTTTTTTATGGAAAATTTATATTTTTTGATTAAAAATTACATTTTTCGGTTGAATTATCAACTATAAATATGTTTTGGTTGTAAAGTTGTTCTGTTGTAATTGTAACTTTTGTTAATAATTAAAATCATCATTTTTGGGTGGAGATACTCTTTTTGTTTTTAAAATTAAACAATTTCGTTGAAAGTTCATGTCTTTTGTTGGAAATTGACCTTGTTTAGTAGAACTTCAATCTTTTTAGTTGAAAATGTATAATTTTTGGTCAAAAATGCAATTGTTTGGTTAAAATATCAACTGTACATCTTCTTGGGTTTGAAATTCGATTATTTCACTAAGAGTTGAACCGCTTTGTGAAAAAATACGTTTTTTAAAAAGGTTTTTTAATTATGGTTGAACATTTAACTATTTGGTTAAAAGTTTAATTCTGTCATTGAAAACTCATATTTTTTGCTTAAAAAATTCAACTTTTAGTAGATAATTCGTCTTTTTTACTTTAAAATTAAATAATTTCTTTAAAAATTCATGTATTTTGTTTAAGATTTCTCTTTTTTTGTAGATCATCAATTTTCTTGGTCAAAAATTCATCTGATTGTTTGAAAATTTAACAACTTTGTTTAGAATTAATTTTTTCTGTTAAAAATTATTTATCTTCATCTGAAAATGTAACTATTATATAATTGAATAAAAATTAGTCGTATATATTGGTCAAGTTGGAAAATCGTTTTTTGTATAGAACATTAATCTTCTTGGTTAAAAATTGACCTTTTCCCTTGAAAATTTAACAATTTTGTTTAAAATTCCTTTTTTTCCTTGTTCAATTCAATTTTTTAGCACAGTTTTTATCTGGAAATTGTACTGTTCCATGTTTGGTTGAAACTTTATCCTGTACATTTTATTAGTTAAAACACCAATTATTTGATAGAAAATTAATTTATTTCGTTGAAAAGTAAACTTTTGGGTTGAAAAATGATTTATTTCACTTAAAATTAATTTTTGAAACTAAAAAATCATTTTCAATTTTCTTAGCAATCACAACCATTTTTGTTATTCTTTTTAAATATTTTACAATTCTCAGAAGCTTTTTTTTTAATCTGCAACAATCTACATCGTGTTTCAAATTATTTAAAATAATGTCAAGGTTTAAATTAATTTTGAATATTATTCTAAATTAAAATTGTAGCGTTCAAATTTAAAATTTAGCTCATTTCAATTTTAACAATTCAAGGCTTTCTATTTCGAACCACTCTGTTCAAATTTGTATAGATTTAATAGTTGTTTATAATGGCTTGTCCCAGATCTGAATTATATATTTTTTTCAAAAAATCTCTGATCCAATTAAAAAATACATACAATTGCTTTAAAAAATTTCCTGTTTAAATTCAAAATTCAGGATGAAATTTGAAAATTCAAAATTTTAAATCTGAAAATGATTTTTTTGAGGTGGAAATCTTTTGAATTTTAAACTTTTAAAACTGAAGCATGACAAATTTTCAATTCAGAAATATTTCATTTAAACGCTCAATAATACATTCGTATAAAACACAAACATTTAACACCTTTTAATTTTACAATTTTCTTAATTAAATTATTTTAAAATAAGAAATTGCCATTTTAAAATTTTTTGAATTTAACATTTTAGAAGTTTCTGGTTACAAAATACAAATTACGCTACTATTTTTGAGGTTCAAAATGATAATAATTTTTAAAAAATTCAGTTCGTAACATTAAAAATTGAACGATTAAATTAATTTTTTAACCAAAAACTTTTAAAAATAAAAGTTACATTGTTTTTATTTTAAGTTATTCTATATTAATATTTTTGCATTGTTATTTAGAGAAAAAATTTTAGTTTGCGAATTGAAAATGTTAGAAATTAACTTAATATCAAAATAATAAGGATTTTTTTTTAAATTGTTGAATTTCAAAGCCAAAAAGATGATTTTTTTACAAAACAGTGCAAACTTATTTTTAAACGAAATTGTTCAAGGACTTCTGGATAAAAAATATAATCTTACTTTTAATGCTTTGAACTGAAGGATAAATAAATATATTTTTTAATATTAAAGACTGAATCATTTTGATCAATAAAAATGGATTAATTATAATTCTTTTTTCATTAAAAACTTTTTAAATTATAAATTGAATTCGTTTAAATTGAATTCGTCTTAAACAAAATACTTGAATTTTTAAAGAAATTATTTAATTTTAAAGTAAAAAGGACGAATTATCTACTAAAAGTTGAATTCTTTAAGCAAAAAATATGAGTTTACAATAAAAGAGCTAAGCTTTCAACTGAATGGTTAAATTTTCAACTACAATTAAAAAACCTTGTTAAAAAAACGTATTCTTTTTACAAAGCAGTTCAACTCTTAGTGAAATAATCGACTTTTAAACCCAAGAAAATGTGCAGTTGATATTTTAACCAAACAATTGCATTTTTGACCAAAAAAGATACATTTTCAACCAAAAAGATTAAATTTCTACTAAACAAGGTCAATTTCCAACAAAATACATGAACTTTCAACGAAATCGTTTAACTTTAAAAACAAAAAGAGTATTTCCACCCAAAAATCATGATTTTAATTTTTAAGAATATAGTTGCATTTACAAGAAAACGACTTTACAACCAAAACATATTTATAGTTGATAATTCAACCGAAAAATGTAATTTTTAATCAAAAAGTATCAATTTTCCATAAAACAATTTAATTTCTACAAAGAAAGACGACCTTTTAACATTGTTACATTTTCAACAAAATAATTAGCTTTTAATCAAATAATTGAGTTTTTGTCCAAACGAGATTAATTCCAAAATCGCCAATTCCTTTAATGTCTTTCAAATGCGGATCAAGGTATAAATAAAACTGTTATAATATAACATAATTATAATA
>NC_046666.1:15530864-15534093 GCF_010883055.1 Belonocnema kinseyi | reverse complement strand
ACCCCCAAGCGGAGGTGTGAAAACCGTGCCGAAAGCTGAATGGCACCTGGGTGAGGTGTCTAGAACGGTGACTCTGGGATATCGGGCGACCTCTCAGAGTACACAGCCTTATCCTTGCATGCGGGGTTCTACACAGAACTTCACAACAGAACGCGCAGGGCTCCCGACAATGGGTCGGCCAAGAATGCCGACCAATCTAGAGCTGGGGGAGCCAATGAAAATGGATTCAATACGATGAATCGGCGGGATCTCGCGACCTTTGGGTCAACGGAGCAACTGAATCACGACTTACTAGAGTGCTGAGATGCGAGTGTGGCCCGTGAACGGGGTTACATGGCACGGCTGCATGCTCTGTGGTGCGAGAAACACCCGGAGCTATCGCACTTTTCGCAGCAACGTCTGCGAAACCATGCTGAACTACTTCGTAAAAGGGGCTATGTAAGCGGAACGCCTACTCTACCACAGCTAGAACACGCCGGCAACAGAGAAAGAGAGGCTACACTAAGACCAAACGCGGGCAGGCATCCAATAGATGAAGAGCGATGTTTTACGACCCGGAGAAACATCAACACCAAGGTTTTTCTCAGCCTAAAGATCTGGCTGAAATGGATGACGAGCTTCGTGGACATTTTTCCGGCGAATCCGACCTCTGGGCTATCAATTATTGTGTATATAATGCAGCGAGAGCTTTGGCCGATGCGAACCGTAAAACAAAACCAACGGCTGATCATAAGACCAAAAGACGAACGCATCAACTTGCCATAAAGATAGGCTGGGCAAGACAGTACGCATCCCGCATTCAATGTGTGATTGATTACATCACGCTGGAAGAAGTTTTTTTCAAGCCATCAGCATTTGGCCCGTATTTTCACTTCATATTTGAAGTCGGAAGAGCCGATTCCAGAGTGGTTGGTGGAAGGGTGCACGATACTCCTGCCGAAAATAGGCAACTTTTCTGACCCGAACAACTACAGGCCAATAACTTGTCTGAACACGCTTTATAAGATATTCACAGCTATCCTAAATGATAGGATTGACGCGTGACCTATCGATGGCCTGGATTGATTATCGGAAAGCTTTCGATTCGACATCCCATAGAGTTATCATCTGTCTTTTGGAAATCTTAAAGGTTCATCCGCAAATAGTTGGGTGCATAGAGAGATTGATGCCGCTTAGGAAAACCAGATTTACTATCTCTTCTGGCAAAAATCGTATGACAACTAACAAGGTCACGTTTCAGAGAGGTGTCTTTCAGGGCGACACCATGAGCCCACTCCTCTTTTGCTTTACATTATTGCCACTATCTCTAGCACTGCGCCATTGCAACGGTTACTTGTACGGCAAACCTGCAAATCGAAAGTACAAGGTCACTCATGTATTTTACATGGACGATCTTAAGATCTATGCTAAAAACAGACAGCAACTGCATCTAGCTATAGGGATTGTCGAACGATATACTAAGGAAATTGGAATGGAATTTGGGTTAGACAAATGCGCCAAGGTTTATTTGAAGCGGGGAAAACTTAACGGCATCCCTGAAGATTCTGAGCTCGTTGATAGAAGCGCCATACGACACCTTTGCGCTGGAGAGACTTATACATACCTGGGCGTGCCACAGAGCCGTACTCAGGATGTGACATGTATAAAGGATACTCTCCGAAGCAGATACAAACGTCTCATCCGACAGATTTGGTCTTCCGAACTGTCGGCGAGGAACAAAGTATCTGCAACGAACATGCTTGCCGTCCCTGTAATACTCTATTCATTTGGAGTAGTTTCATGGACGAAGAACGAGCTCAGATATCTTGATATCGGGACAAGAAAGGTTATGCACATGAGCAAAAGCATGCATCTTAAGTCTTCCGTTCCGCGACTGTACATCTCACGCCGTCAAGGGGGTCGCAGAATATTAAGTCTTGAATGTCTTCACAACAGGATTATTCTGGATACAGCACATAGAGTTGCAAATGGAAGAGACCCTCTTCTTAAAATGATCAGGAATCACGAAGAAGTGGGCAAAGGAGCATTTCTGTACAAAGCATCGGAGGAGGCTGCTGAAACACTCGGACCTGACTTTAGTATTAGGGGTGAACAAAATGCATCAAATCTTATCTATCTCGAGTACTCACTCCTGAAAGCCCGGATTAAGAAAGCACAATAGAAAAACTTTCGTGAACAGCTCCTCGATAAGAGGATGCATGGTATCTTCCACAGAAACATGAAGGATTAGTCAATGTCTTGTGAGCTAACGTTTGCTTTCCTTAAATCGCCCGGATTAAAGTTTGGTACAGAGGGTTTCATTTTTGCATGCAAAGACGGTGTCATTTGCACCTTAACATACCGTCGCCACACTTTGAGCCAAGACATTCCCGATGATAGCTGCAGGGCATGCCATGCACACCCCGAGCATTTAGCTCACATACTATCTAGTTGTCCAATGCAGGCGGGAACGACCTACATTCAAAGGCACAATGCGGCACTAAGAGTACTTTATTACCATATCTGTCACTCCTACGGCATTCATCTTAATATCGCTCCTCTAAATGCTCCTAGGGAAATTGAGTCAATTGTCGAGAATGGGAAGTGCCGTATATACTGAAACTTTATATTCTCGACAATTGTTTCTGTTACTCACTCGAGGCCTGACATGGTTCTTCTTGACTTCGAGAAGCGAACCATGTTCGTTATCGAATTTTCGGCACCAGCTGACAAAAAAATCATAGCCAGGGAGAATGAAAAGAAAGAGAGGTATCTAGACCTTATAAGGGATTTGCAACGATTGTACCCGGAATATTCTATTAAACTGATCGTCCTTATCATCGGCGCTCTTGGAGGTGCCAAGCTTTCACTTGCTAATAGCCTAAAAAGCATCCCTGCGTGTCAACAATATGCTAGAACACTTGCGGGAAAATTGCAGAAGGCGGTTGTTCTTGGGTCGCTCGGTGTTCTTAGGGTCCACGAGGGTTTTGCTGGATCGTCGTATTGATTCCTTTACAGACTGTAACCACCTATCTCACGGTTGTAAGACGTGGTTATGGCTTAAATTTTACCGCGATTTCGCTGGAAGCGGGTGCAATTTTTCAGATTAGCACCCGCTACATGAAATAACATAACCTCAAAATATTAGCATATCAAGAGGCACGCGATCTATTCAAATCACGAGAAACGCCAGCATCGAAATCTAGAAATATTAAAATCTCAATCTCCTGAATTTATTTCAAAGCAGTAA
>NC_046666.1:15510695-15530764 GCF_010883055.1 Belonocnema kinseyi | reverse complement strand
AAAACTCGTATTTTATAATCTTATCCTGTGTATTTCACTTTTAATTCTCTCCTGTATACTTTATAGATTTCTATTGTAGCAATTTTATCTTATTCTCGATTCTATTTCTACAAGTATTCTCATAAACTACTTTTATTTTCATATCATGTATTTTTAAACTGCTTCCATTTATACGTACATTCAACATTTTATGTACTTCATATTTTCATATGTATATTTTATATTCTTCGATTTTGTCTTGTACCACGCGAAATTGTAATTTTCAAAATGTCGTACCGCATACGAAATTGTACCGCGCGTTTCAAAGTTGAGCTGCGCGCTCAACTTTGACGAAAGTAGGGATGGACGGGGCAGACGCTTCCATCAGCGACGCGAGTGGCCGAGAGGACCGAGCCAATCGCTCATCGGACCGCCTCTTGGCTGGCGGAAATAAAAGCGGGTGCGTATAAGCGAATGTGCGCACTCGTATTTGGGCTTCCAGTTGGGTAACCTCAGTCTCCTGGTCGCTTTCGGTACTTGTACCATTTTTTGAGAATAAAGAGTGCAATCGAATTCCTAAGATAATTACAGCCTTTCTCTCTCTCTCTCTCTTACCTTGGTCTCATACGATCCTCTCATCCTCCAACTCTCTTTCTCTCGTGTACGGTAAGCTCTCCGCAGCCTGGACACGAACTCTTTCGTTGTTTCAGGCCCTGGTCACCCTCTCTTTTCTATTACTTCCAACGTCGATAAGCTCTCCTTGCAGCTCCAGTTACCTTTTCCTAGACTTCTTTCGAGGATCGGTAAGCCTTTCTCGCGGCTCAGATAGTCTTTGCTTATCTTTCTCTCCCCTCCCTCCACGCATCCTCCTCCAGACGTATCCCTGGAAAATCTAAATCCTCTTCCCGTCCTGGCAAGTGCACCCGAGTCCGCCGTCGCTTGGCCGCCCTTCGCGAAGCTCTTCAAGCGGGCCTTACAGAGGACTATCGTCCCTCAACCTCCTCTTCCTCTTCTACACCAAAAGCAGTAGTCCTCTCCATAACCCAGCTTCCACGATCTTATCGTGTCTACTCTGTCCGGCCCTTGAATTTTTCCCCCGCTGTCTCGGGCCGCCTAGAAGGGCGTTACGAGGCACCGAACGCCTCTCAACCGGGGACCCCTTCTCCCCGCAAGCAGTTTCGCATTGAAGACAGCGATGATGATGTCCTCATACTCAACGAAGACAAGCTTCTGCACTCGCCCATAACTCCTCCAGCAAAACGCCCTTGCGGAGATTTCACGCGTGACGAATTAGGTTCAATCTTCCAAACTGACGACGGGAACCTATGTCTTAAAAGAAAAAATATCATGAGACTCTGCCTCCGCCAGCGAGTCAACGGCACCAGCCGCAGTCGATGGGCCGATTGCACGAATTCCTGCGGACGATCGACCGGGACCTGCCCGTCCGAGCACCGCTTCCATATCCGACGAAGAGCCGCCAGAAACCGTGGTAAAGTAGCCTCTGCCCAGGACGATGCAGCTGGTTCGCCACGCCCACGAAGACGACAGAAGTCGTGGTGAAGTAGCCTCCGCCCAGGAGGGTAAGACCGGCTCGCAACGCCCGAGAAGACCTCCAGCATCCTTCACTATAATATTTTTATTCTTAAAATCATTGAAAAACTATTTTTTCAGATATCAGACTTTTGGCACCACAACTGCCTTAAAGAAAATATTTATCAGTATAAAGTAATATTTAATGTATCAGAAACAACTTTTACTAAAAGAAACCACCTTTTTGAACTTAAGCACTTGTTTTATTATAAATTTAACAAAAATATACCTTCTTTACAGTTCACTGTATAAAAGCATTGCAACATCCATTACGTGGATTTGAGTGTGCTGTTAACAAAGGATTACCAGTCAGAAAATCTGAAGTTTTTCGGAAGAAATACCAGGCTTAAGCAATTTTACCAATATCAGATATACTTTCTGTAGAGCTGGTATAAAATTGTTACAGAAAAATAAAAAAATGTTATTAAAAATAAAAACGTTGTGGACAATTTTGTTTCTGATCAGCAAGTCCTAACTACCTAGAAAATATTAATAATTATTATCTTTAGTTTAATATTTCGATAATATTATACAATGAACCAGGTAATAGAATATTTAGCAGGAAAAAATTAAATTGTATTTTATATTAGCTTAGTACTTTAGTGTATATTTTTAAAAACGAAATATATTTACGGCAATTTTAGATCTAACAATCCATCTTTTATGTAGATACGACATTCTATAGTTTTGTGTACAAAAAACAAATTGATTTCTATTAAACCTACTACAAAAGTTTTCACGTAATGACAGATGAATAACGTAGTTTTCTCGACAACAAAAAATAAATTTGCTAAACCACCCCTAAACATTTTTGAAGTTGTTTTGAAAATTTTTTAATTCACAGGAAAAAATTTAACAAGATATATTTTGCACTTGAAACAAAAATAAAGCTAAAGTTTTTCCCCACAAAAAAATATTAAAAAATTTAAAGGGATTTTTAGACACTTTTTTTTTGTGACCATGATAATGTGGACTTTCCATACAGAAAAACAATTGGGAAAATAGTTTAATAATGAAGGATGTATAATAGAGTCCACCGAACATAAATAAAAATATAAAAAAATAAACGAGAGAAAATTATAAAAATATATATTTTGAAATTTAGACACAAATATAGTTGACGTGCTTCTTTATTTTTAAAAAAACGAAAGCATTGAAAAAGGTTACTTCACCTAAATTGTCGCACATGATTAACTTTTATAATTAAATTTTGCATGCAATTATTTTTGAAGTGTGTTCTATTTTTAAGGTATGTGATAATACATAATTTCAGAAAATTGTTTATTTTGAAATTATTTCTCCTAACGATTATATATGTTAAGTTACAAATTTTATTATTTTTTAAAATTCATATTTTTTGTGGCAAATATTATATTTTTTCGGATAAAAATGCGCTTCTTGTGTGAAAAATTCCATAATTCCTTTAAAAATTTATTTTGTGTTTAAAATTTGTATTTTTATGTTGAACACTAAATTCAAATTTTTTTGGATGAAAATTCTACTTTCTTTTTAGTTTGTCTTTCAGATTCAAAAATTCATCTTTGTTAATAGATTTTTAATTCTTTTGTTTTTTGACAAAAATGCAACTGTTTGGTTGAGCATTAAACAATCTTAATTTAATTCTAACTAAAATTTTCTCAGTATGGAAACGTGACTGATTAAAAAATTTTCAAACTTATCTGTTTTAGAAGAAATTTCAATTTCCTTGAATAAAAATGCAACTGTTTGGTTGAAACTTCAATCATTATTTCGGAAAATCACACTTTATGGTTAAAGATTCTGCTATTTTGTTGAAAATTTAATTGTATCGTCAATAATGTTTTTCCAAATTTCAATATTTGGACGTTAAAAAGAGTAATGCAACTATTTAGTAGACAATTGAACTATTTTGTGAAAAGTTATCGTGTTGTTTGAACACATTCGTCTTTTTGAAATTAAAATTAATTTATTTAGTAGAAACTTACATTTTGTTCAAAAATTAATATTTTTATCGTGAAAAGTCTACTGAAATCATTTTTAATTGAAAATTCAACTATTTGGGTAAAGCGAAACTACATTGTCGAAAAATTACATTAAACGTTTATGCCTTTGGTTACAAATTAAACTGTTGAGTGAAAATCTTTTTTAGTAGAAAGTTCTCCTTTTTTTGGTACAAAAAAAACTTTCTGGGTTTGAAATTTCATTTTTTGGGGTTTGCGTTTTTATGTGGAAGGTTAAACAGTTATGTTAAAAATCCAATTTTTTCGTTAAAAATTCACGTATTTTGTTGAAAAGCAATCTTCTATAGGACAAGGAATATTTTCTTTGAAATTAATTTTTAAATTTTTTATTTTTATCCTAAATGCTTTATAATTCCTTCTGAAAATATGATATGTTAAAATTATTACGCAATTAAAATGCTGGTATTAGAAAATTATTGATGAACAAAATTGTAAAATTCGTAAAAAAAATGCAGTGAATTTTGAAAATGAAGTTGTCGGACACCTAATTCTACTAGCAAATATTAGAAATACATTTCTGGAAACTAAAAATTACGTACGTTAAAAGGGGGGAGGAGTGTAGAAATATTTGTTTACATTTTTGTTCTCTCACGGACATGGATATCTTCAAAAAATTATGAATTTTCTAAAAAAAATAGATAAATTTGGAAACGAACAGAAACGTAAAAAATTCAGGAATTGTAACATCTAAGTCAATCATTTTTAAACGTGAAGCTTCTCTAATTAATCTCACATAAAATAATTTCGCAGGCAAAATTAGTTTTCAATCAAAGCTTTCTTGAAAACTTTTTTTTTAAGTAGAGAATTTAATAGTTACTTGCAGGTGCAATGTTCATAATATTGGCTGCTATTATTCTGTCGTATTTTTATTATCTTGTTTTGAAAAAAGTGCTTATCATGAACAAAAAAAATTATTCTGTTACTATAATAACAAATTTGTAGATTTTTACTGGCTGCACAATTTTTATCTATTCATCTTATCATGTATTTTTCACAGTTTTACCGCAAAATAGGATTTTTCTAATTCTTGATTATTTTTTGTGCCCTAAAAATGTTAATTTTCAATTTTTATATCGACTTTTTTCATATCGTGCTTCATCTAGCCTGAAGTTTTAATTTTTGTTTGTCTTTTTGAATTTTGTATGCGCTATAACTCAGGTACTTTTTTTATAAAAAAAAGTCACTAGGAGAAAATATTAATATTTCCAAGCACTATGAATGACCGTACAGACTTTAGGGTGCAGATAATTTCACCTCTAGAAAATACCTACAAATTTCTTTTATACTATTTAGTGATAAAACGTAAACTTCAAAATGCTAGCACAAAGAAATTGTATTTCACTATCGTGATAATTCATGAACTAATCATAAAAACTAAGATGTGACATTTTTTGTTATCTTGCACGTGTTCCAGACGTGTAAAGAAGATTAAACAGAGATTAAGTAATTTAAAAGAAGTCTCATTGAAAAGCACGTGACAGTCTGTCTCGCAGGCATTTACATATTTCATATTTGGAAGATTTATATTTAAAAAAATGTAAATATTGTGTTGAAACTTTAGGTAACAGTTCCAAATATAAAAGGTTACGTTTGGCTTGCCTATTTTTGTTTTTATTTTGTGTAAAAGTAAAACTTTATTAACTTTAATTTCTCATTGTAAGTGAGAACCGGGCTTTAGAGCCCTACCTGAAAATGAATAAATAAAATTTCATAATTCAAACAAAATAGAATCATAATTGACCGAGTAGACGTGTTTATATATTTTTTGAACCATTTCACAATTTTTTATCAGAAAACGTTCATTTTTCGTAGCATAAAGTTGCCAAATTTAATAAAATGTAATGATTGGTTAGGTCACAGACTTTGTGATCACCTTAAAAGTAATTTAAATTATTGCAATATATACACTTTTGTAAGCCGATTGACGTCAGACGATATTTGATTTTTGTACGGCTTATGTTATCATTATGCAAATGTTTAAATTAGTACGGCTTCTAATTTTAACCATTTTAAGCTGAAAGTGTTTGAAAAATCCTACTGTATAATGCGGCCAGGCATATGAAAATATCACTATCTTAAAAACTTTTCGGCATAAACTGCAATATGTCGCACCTGACATTTCTTTAGCTTAAGCTGATGAAACACTTAATAATTTTGACATACAAAAAAAAAAAATTATTAAGCTTTTTAAAACTGTCCAATTTAGAAAAAAATTCGCAATTCCAAATCCCAAAAGTTTTTCAAGCGGCATAAAATCTAACAAAAACTACACCTTTCAAAAATTCTCCATCACTTTTTAAACTGTAGAAATTATTTTTTTTTCTTTTTTCAGACATTTAAATCTTCAAATGAAAAAAGAGAATACAAAAAATTAACTGATTTTAAAAGTATTTCAAAATTTTGTAGTTGGAATCCATAATCCCTTTTCCACCTCATTCTTACGATTTGATTTAGTACATGTACAATTTCAATTTAGAAAAGTGGTAAAATCGTACTAGTCTGGCAAAAGTAAAGTGAGCGCCATGTTTTTCTCTTATAGTATTGTTGCAAACTTGCAATTCATTAAAAAATAATGTATGCTTTGTAGCATTAAATAATAAATGTTTAGATATTATTTAAGAATATTATTTTTAAACAAATATCACAGAAAAAATAAAAGAAAACCAGATTCAATTATCTGACCTATAAATAAAGGAGGATACTGTAATGACAAATATACTGTGCTTTAACATCATTCAAAAAAGTTCGAAAACAAATAAATACAGGTAATATTTTTTACAATTAACTTTTAAAAATTTTGAAATGATTGAAATTTTGAAGAATATTTCCGCCAAAGAAATAAATTTCTAATTGAGAAAAACAAATAAATTTTCGTATGAAGATCCAGATACGAAAATATATATATCATATAATTATTTAGTTATGTACATAATTATCACAGTAACTTAGTTAATTTTTATTTTCTCTGGATAATATTACTGCTACACAAAGTAATAAAAACGTTTTATTCGAACCAATTCTGTATCTTTCTGCAAACAGTCTTCGCATGATTATAAGGAGGACACTTTTATCTCGCCCTTCACAAAAAGAAGGGGCACATTTTGTATATAAAGCAAGATAACGTAAATAAGTATTCATTAATTTAGTTAAGCAGCTCAAAATTAAATTCAGTGAAAAGTGTTTTAACATTAACAGACATGCGGTTTTTAATCATTGTCCTTTTCTGCTGCCTTCTTAGTGGTGCTAGTGCTCAATGGTGTAGTACCCTAGAGGAAGCTGAACGTGAGTTTGTGAATATTTTTCATAAATAATATAAGAAATTCGGGACGATTGGTCAAATTTGTTTCATCTTTTCCCCTTAATTTTTTGGGGCGACTAGACATAAGACTTAGAGGGTGAGGAGAGAACAAGAGATTTCATTAGGATTTGCTACGGTAGGTGCTCCGGGAGTTTCATTCAGGATCGTAATTCATAAATATTAGTAAATAAAACAAAAAAATCGCAATAATTGTATAGGAATTTAATATTCATATAAGTATTTTATAGAGCGGAGCAGCACCATCTGAAATTGCGCACTGAGTCTAGGCTCGGCTCCCTCGTTACGGAGAAACGCTGAATAAGGGGACATAGTAGGAGAGCGCGCGCATGCCGGGCACATGCGATGCTCTCCCACTACTTCCTTCCATTGCACAACGTCGTACATGCCCAGCGTATGCGCGCTCTTCCACCAGTGAGCCCAGATCTGAAACGAGATGTGGTCCAATACTATGACAGGGCTATGTCCGTGTGAATATAGTGGGAAACTATGACTGGGTTGCGCGCTCAAACCAATTCTCCTCTTCTGAATTTCAAAAGTCAAAGGTGCACGATTGCCGGTCGTGAAACTTCGGTGGTTCTATTTATATCTCTATTCTCTATCCGCTTTGAAATCAAATCAAGAGATTGGGGTTTTAACAGTTCCAAGTTTCGATGCTGGCGATTTTTATGATTTAAATACTTCGCGCACCTCTTTATATGCGCATATTTTTAGGGTAATTTATTTCAAGTATAAAATATAAATGATATAAATATTAATACTATTATATATATTAATAATAATATTATTATGCTATATTATGATAGTTTAATTTATATCTTGATCCGCATTTGAATGAAATGAAAGAAATTGGCGATTTTAATGATATTTAAATATTTCGCATAATTTAAAAATGAAAATATATATGCAATATCAGAATATTAATGCCGTAATTAATATTTTGTTGTGTATTATATTGTGTATATTATTGTACATAAAGAAAATGAATTATATAATTAAGTATGTGATATTATGATTATACATAGAATAGAATAGAATTTATTGTCTTCATTGTATACTTTTACGAGTTTTTACAATATTCTTTTGCTCTCTTGAATTTTTTAATAAAACGAAGCTAAATATTTTCTTTTTCAGAATCTTTACCTGATCAGATAATAATTAAATCATTAACTCATTACATATTTATGAGTATATATAACTGTTCCTCCTTTCCTTAGGCTATATTACTCCCCTATATCACAATTTTCTTCGATATTATAATTATATGATTATTAATATTAATTAGCTGGAAATGATTGTGCTGGAGTGTTTAAACGTAAAATTGGTATTTTTTGTTGAATTAACCTTTTTTTGTTTTAGAATACGCAATTTTTTAGTTAAAATTTTAACTGCTTGGCTAAAATTTAAACTAGTTTGTAAAAATTTCAGTTTTTGGTTGAAGATTATTAATTTTAGTTAAAAAATTCATGTTTCTGCTTGAAAATGTAACCATTTTGTTGGAAATTTGTTCTTCTCTTTTTTTTTTACTTGAAAATTCAATTATTTTGGTAGTAAGTTAATTTCTAACATTTTCAATTGGTAAAATCAAATTTTTACCTATAAATAACAATGCAAGAATATTAATCCGGAACAACTTGAAATAAAAATAATTTAACTTTTCTTTAAAAAGTTTTTACTTTCAAAACTGGTTTAATAGTTCAATTTTTAATATTACGAACTGAATTTTTTTTAAGTATTATCATTTCGAATCTTAAAATAATAGCATAATTTATATTTTTCAACCAGAAATCTGTAAAATATTAGTCATAAAAATTTAAAATTCGTAACTTCGAATTGTAACATAATTTGATTTAAAAAATTGTAAAATCAAAAGGTGTTAAAAGTTTGTATTTTTTACGTATGAATTATTGAGTGTTTAAATGAAATATTTCTGAATTAAATATTTGTCAAGCTTCAGTTTTAAAAGTTTAACATTTTAAATATCTCCACTTTAAATAAATTATTTTCCGATTTGAAATTTTGAATTTTCTAATTTCACCCTGAATTTTGAATTGAAAGCAGAAATTTTTTAAAGGAATTGTATTTATTTCTGAATTTGATCAAAGATTTTTGAAAAAAATTATAATTCGGATCTTAGGACATAAAAATTTGGAAAAAGAAGTATAATCAGGGTACATTACAGTAGAATTAATATAGTATATACAATTAACTATATATAATATTTCAATTATTATAATATTATCTCAACAGATATTAATATTAACATTAATATTTATTATCTGTAAATGATTGTGCTAGAGTTTCAAGCGTTTTAAGTTGAATTTATCTATTATACCGAAAAAATTTAAATAGCCTTTTAAAATTAGAAAATTTATTTATGAGAATCATTTAAAATAACCATTACAAATTATAAGTACTAACAAGTACGAAATTTTGCATTAAAACTTTTTAAAATTGCGAGCAATTCTAAATCTTAAAAATCGAAGTCCCACGTAGTCCTAAAAAAAGTATAATATAAACAAATTCTAGAAAGCTATAGTTTGTAATTCTTTAATTCAAAATGATTCTCATAAACAAATTTTATAATTTCGAAAGTCCGGATGCTATTTAAACTTTTTTGGTTAAATAGAAAAATTAAACTCCTAAAAACTCCAGCACAATCATTTACAGCTAATTAATATTAATTTAATTGTAATATCGGAGAAAATAATGAAAAAGAGGAGTGATATAACCTAAGTATAAGAGGATCTGCATTATAGACACAGAAATATGTAATGATTTAATTACTTTCTGTTCAGGTAAAAATTCTAAGAGAGAAAATATGTATCTTTTTTTTATTGGAAATTCTAAGAGAGCAAAAAAATATTAATCACAGTATTAATATTCTGATATTGCATATATATATATTTTTATTTTTTAATTTTGCGAAATATTTAAATATAATTAAAATCGCCAATTTCTGCAATTTCTTTCGAATGCGGATCAAGATCTAAATAAGACTATCATAATATAACATAATTATAATATCACCATTAATAATATATGTATATATTTATAGTATTAATATTTATATCATTTATATTTTATACTTGAAATAACGTAACCACAAAATATGCGCATGTAAAGATGCGCGCGAAGTATTCAAATCATGAAAATCGCCAGCATCGCAACCTGCAAAGTTTAAAATCCCAATATCTTGATTTTATTTCAAAGCGAATAGAGAATAGAGATATAAATAAAACCGCTGAAGTTTTCCGACCGGCAATCGTGCATCTTCGAGTTTTTAAATTCAGAAGAGGAGAAATGGGTTGCGCGCGCAAACTAGTCATCGTCTCCTACTATATTCACACGGACATAGCCCTGTCATAGGATTGGACCAGAGGTCGTTTCAGATCTTAGATCAATGTCTTCAACCCATTACTCCCACGTGGCGCGGCGGTTCTTACACACCGAGTCTAGGCTCGGTTCCCTCATTGGGCGAACACCAATTCGCCGCCGACTACTTGCGAACTCCACCCCCATCTACTGCTTTGTCGACGACGAATTCTCCTCCTGCATTGCTGACTGGAAGCATGGTATGTTTATTCGCCAACGCAATACTTATTCTTTCTGCGCATGTACGGTAATGGCGGGCTTCTTAGTTTACTCTACATTTTTGCAAACTTGTTGCTCTGTGCGATTTTTTCGTTTTTTTCTAGTTTGATAATTGAATTGGTGAACAGGGAATTTTATAGAATCATTTTCGTTTTTATTTCAGTATAGGAAGTATCTTTAAGAAAATATAATTTCACTTGGAGCAGGGAGTTCTTGCATAATACGAGAATGTTTTTGAAAAATTATGTATTATTACGAAAATATATTATGAAAATTCATCTGTTTAGAAAATCATTAAGTTTTTAAACTGACAATGTAATTGTTTAAGTTTTAGATAATAATTGATCTTTTTCAGTAAAAAGTAATTATTTCTAGGAAAATATTTCTAATTTTAGTTAGAAATTTATATTTTTTGAGTAAAATTGAACTGTTCAAGATTCATGACTTTATTTTTAACCTCAACACTTTTGTGTAAAATTAATTATAATTAATTAAAATTAAAATTAATTTTTTCAGCTGAAAGTTGAACTGTTACATTTTTGGTAAAAAATTATATTTTTTTTTTTTGAAAAAATTATGTATTTGTTTCAAAATTAATTGATCTTGCAAAGTTTCGCTGTTTTGTGTCAAAGGGTGTTAATATCGAACGTCATGAATTAAAATAAAGGTGTATGTTTTGCTGAAAATCTGAATTTATTGAACAGTAAGTTCCAAACCCTTTTATAAAAAATCGTGTTACAGAAGGCAATCTTGCATTTTGGTTTTAAATTTGCATTGTTATTAAAAATTCAACTATCTTGGTTAAAAATTGATAACATATATTCTTTATTTTTGAATAAATCTTTTAATATAAACTTATATTGAAATTTTGTGCGTGTGTTTTTGTAATTGAGAATCTTTAATCTATTAAAAATTCTATCATTCAACTACAATTTGACGTCATATGGTAAAAAAGCTTATGTATGCACTTTAAATAAGGCCGCGCCGCCCGACGGCACATGCGCATTCAGAATTAGGATTGCATCGGCCAATTGACCGCAGCCCCTGTCATTGCGGAAAATCAACGCACGGAGGGAGTGTTGAGAGAGCGTCGTTTTTGTTCGGCGTGCGCGCGCAATCTCATCATTTTCTCCCGTGCAGCCGTTCTTTGCAACGAGGAGCCGAGCCCAGGCCCAGTGCGCAACTTCAGACTGGGCTCGTCCGCTCTCTACGCACAAGTGAAAAACAAACTTAGCCAATAAAAATTTGAAAAAAGCAGAGATTTTATTGGTTAGGAAATGCCAGCTAGTAATTCAATTGCCTTGTTTTCATTTCAATTTTTGTGTAGGTGCTCTTTCCTGAAGATTACTTTTTATTTATTAATTTTATTATTTATTTTAAAAATAAACAGTTTTATCGAAAATGTATCGTTTTGGAGTAAATTTCAACTATTATTTTGAAATTTTACTTTCTGTTTTATATACATATTTTGATGTTGAAACGTTAACTGGAATCTATTTGGTTGAAAATGCACCTTTTTTTAAACTTGGGCCTATCCAATAGATCAATTTTCAATCAAAAAGATTAATTTTCTTTTAGCGAGTGTCTTTTTCTACCCAAAAACATGATCTTCAACCAAAAAAATTAATTTTTTATTAAAAAGACGACTATTGGCAGAATACGCGATTTCTCAACTAAATAGTTAAATTTTAAACTTAAAGGAGTTAATTTCAAACGAAAAATAGAACAGCTAAATTTTCAGTGAACAAACATTAATTTTAACCAAAAATTAGAATCAACCAAAAATATAATAGTAAACTTTCCAAATAAAAGAAATTAAATTGCAATCAACAAAAAATTACTGCTTTATCAAACATAATATTTCAATCTTATCCGGGTCGCAGCTCAAAAGAAGCATGAGAATGTAGAAATCGTGTGATTTCTTAATTTTAATTTCAATTCAATTCAATTAATATGTCTGAAACTTAGAGCTTATCAATACATTCCATAATCGACGCACAAAATAAAAAAAAATTAAAATATTAGTATTTGAAAAAATTAAAATTTTGCTTTTTAGGACAGTTAAATCATAAAAATTTTTCGTTTTAGGCTATTTTTTTAATTGCATTAAAAAGGCACTGTAAATTACAAGATTTACCAAAAAAATCATTAAAATTAAAGAAACGATTTGGGATATATGCTGTTTTCGAAAAAATGTAATCTCAGCATTTAAAATCATGTAATACCCTCAAATATGAAATTTTTGAAAAGAATTGTAAGGATCAATCTTATTTGTCAAACAATAAAGTTTCATCAAAATCGCTAGACCCTTATAACTCTGACACACTCAGGCTCCAAAACTACGAGCACCGAATTTACGAGCGCTCCACGGATACGAGCGTTTCAAGTGCAAAGGAGCGTGCGAAGTTTTTTCTCCTCTACCTCTTCCCTATTTTAGTGATTATAAAGGAACGAAACTTTTTAACTGCGCATATACCGGAAGCGCGGCTCGACTTGATGTCAAGAAATAGCATACATAATAATACAGATAAATATTTCAAACAAGTTTTATTTTCACAAAATAAATAAAAAAATTGAATCTAAGAAAAAAATAATTAATTAAAATAATTGATTATTAATGTATTATTACAAGTTTATACATTCTAATTCTCGATAAAGCTGCGCTTTTTAGTACATTCGTCTTTGAAAATTAGGCGGTCTTAAAATCAGGTGCGCGCAAGAGCGCACTGTCTTCCCTTCGAATTTGTGGTGCGCTTAATATGCCTGTGTGTGTTCTCACCTGCTAACCCCGATATTTAAACATCGTAGAAGTGGGAGCTCCCTTTTTCTGTCATATCTTTTTAGTTTCCGATTCCCGAACTTCTCGTATCTTTGGAGTTCGAGTGTATTAAGAAAGTGGCTCGACCTAACTTATTATTTATTTATTATGTAATCATTATATCATTCAATTTGTATTGCCCAACAGATTATGTGTATTTGTATAATCACTCTAAAAGATCATTACATTAATTAACAGAGAAATGCATTTAAAAGTCGCATCTGTGTGCGTTCCCACGAATTACCCCTGAAATCTAAACATCGTAGGAGTGGAAGCCCCTTTTTCGGTCGTATCTTATTAGTTCCTGAATCCCGAACCTCTCGTATCTTTGGAGTTCGAGTGTATTAAGAAAATGGCTTGACCTAAATAATTATTTATTTATTGTTTAATAAGTATATTACTCAATCTATAGCGTTTAAAATATGATGTGTATTTGTATAATCACTCTTAAATACCATTAAATGAATTAACAGAGAAATGCATTGAGAAATCGCATTTGAAGCACGTGAGTACGTTTACTCATCAATGTAAACACAGACTACCATCTGGCTTTCCAGCTCATTTCAGGCGCCTAGACGTCGCTAGAGGTAAGAAAATTCATTTACGTCAATATTTATAACCATAATAATTTTTAATTATTTATATTAACAGAGAGCAAACGAGCTCAGTTTAATGTTGCGCATTGGCTCAGATCCCTAGTTGCGGAAAGTTGCTGCATAGTGGTAAGTGGTGGGAGAGCGCCGTATGCGCCTGAAGTGCGCAAGCTCTCCCACCCCTTCCACTCAGGTGGCAATTGACTGCAACAAGGAAGCCGATCCTAGGCTAAATGCGCAACTTCACACAGAGGTCCGTTCTCTGCATATTAAAAAAAATTAGGAAGTATTTAAAAAATCATATTAATTGCTACACAATGAGGTGCTCCGAAAATGCATTGAGAAATTTGTAGATGTGTCCAAAAAGCTGTAAATCTTGGCCTAAGCGGGTTTGAGAACAATTGAGGTTTGAGATACAATCTGGTGAAAAATTTCGTGTACCTGAAGCAGGCGGTCTAAGGGGTGGGGATTATCAAGAAGCAGTGGGAGGAGTATTAGTTGAAGTTATGTGCACGGCGTTCGTGTACTCTGCCAACATGTCCGTCCATACGGCGCATATTGGGAAAAAAATTACTTTTTTAGTTCAAAATAACGTACAGACCACAAATCTTAACCAATATGACCCAACAAAAATTTGAAAGAAAATCTGATAAGATTTTCATGAGAGTTGTCGAGACAGATTTCTAAAATAGGCTTTTAATTTTTCTATAAATAAACATGACGAAAAGAATAGCCACTTTTTCTAGTTGACGTTCCCGGTGATTGTCAATAACATACAAACTTTTGAAATTATGAGTTTATTATGAGTTTTATAGAGAAACATTACTTGAAGATGTTCCAATATTATATAATAAACAAACACAAATGTTATAAACAAATTATCTTATGAAAAAATGTTTTATTACGATTTTCCACAATTTCACGTTTTTAAATAGTTATATTGCGAGAAATATGGACACAAACAATATAAGGATAAAGAAATTTCTTCTTGATATTATTATTTTTTATATTATAAAGAAAGTTAATTACAAAACTCATTAATCAGGCATTTTTTGACAGAAAACTCCGTTTATGCTAATTATAGAAAAGCTTATGAGTTGATAAATAATCTCATAATTTTTTAAACAAATTTGATAAAAAAAATGCAAAAGTGGGACGATGGTCGTGGGGGCTAAAGCGTAGGCTTTGGACCCACTCCTTCGACTTGCGGGTTCGATTCCCGCCTCGCACTCTGGAAGAGTCTCGGTGGCCCATGCGGTGAACACTAGCCTAGCAAGGGAGTTGTTCATCTCTGGAGAATCGTGGGACCGGTACCTCTAGAGAAAAAGGTTTTCTCTAAGTACTTAAGGCTGTTGCTTTTGGCGGTTCGGAACCCACCTTAAACTGTAGGTCCTCCTTCCACCACTAAGTAAGTGTGTGGAGGATGTGTAAAGGAATAGAGTTGGGAACTTGGTAACAATTTCTGCAAATTTCAAAACCAGGTGATAAGTTTTATGATTTTTTTAAACAACTTCAATAAAAAAATACAATGATGAGGCTATGTTCTAAAGAATAATTTTTTTCTATGACAACTTTTGAAATTAGGAGCTACATGATAATTTCAGAAAGAATTAATAATTTATGGATCAATTATATTACTTTTTAAAACAATTGTAATGAACAAACTCATTACTCGGGCCTCTGTGGACGGGATAATTCTTCTTTTTTTTCTAAATTCTCCTAAAGTTCTCAACTGAAAACTCACTTCGAAAAAAGACGATTTTATTTTGCAGAAAAATGCCTGAATAATCAATTCGTTAAAAAAAAATCATGATATTATTTACAAAAATTATTAAGTTTTATGAAATTAGCAATAAGTTCCTCGTAAAGAAATGAGCCGGTCTAGGTTTAGCCCTTACGTCAATAAAAGATCTGAAGACTGGCGAAATAACAGTCTTACGTGAAAAAAGTTGAGGGGAAAAATCAAAAACCTAAAATCTCAGTCAAAATGTACTCAAATTTTTGTATTTTGATACGCTGAAGTTAGGTTCGCAAACTAAATTGGGCCAACAGGTTTAGATTTGGCCCTGACTGCAAAAAACATCTGAAAATCGAAAATAAAACTAATTTTTCCCTTCAATGAAATACTTACATTTAAAATTTGAGTAAAAGCGTACATGCTGCTATGTAAGATTTTCATTGCAGGGAAAAATCAGATTTATTACCGATTTTTAACCTTTTTTTTAATGACAGGACCAAAACTGGAACTGTTGGCCCAAATTAAGGCGCAAACTAAAATTCGGGCTACCAAAATACATAAGATGGAATAAAATTTGACAGAGAATTTAGGTTTTTTATTTTTTTCTTCAGCTTTGTTCACGTAAAAACAGCTGTTCAGCCAGTTTTGAGGTGTTTTATTGAGGTTAGGGCTTTAGAATAATGAATTTGTTTCTTACATTAATTTTTTAAGAAATATAAAATTCATTAACTAATTATGAATTTTACGGAAATTATCATGAAGTTCCTGATTAAAAAAGTTATCATCGAAAAGAAAAACGAATTTTTCTTCTGACATATGCCTTATCGATGCGTTTTTTCATTAAATTGGTTTATAATATTAACAATAATAATCTGAAGAAAAAATTTCTTCATCATTAAATTGTTGTTTTCAAATTTATTTCAATATTATTTTCAAAAAAACGTAAGATGATGCAAAATCGTAAAAAACAGTTTCTCAACAAATAATTTGTTTACATCAAAATTTTTGGTTTTTTCATACAATATTGAAATATATTGATCTTATGTGTCTCTATGAAACTTAGGCAATACAACACTTTTATGTCTTACAAGCTTTCTCAGAATTGCTTTTGTCCAAATTGGTCAATATTTTTGGGTTGTACGTTATTTTGAACCAAAACAGTAATTTTTTTTCTTTGTAGATTGATTATTTTAATTTTTTTCGAATTTAAACGCTTATTCTTCACAGATATAACAAAAATATACCTCTTTTACAGTTCACTGCATAGCTGCAGTATCTGGGCCAAATGGAGGCTTTATCTGCACTGTTAAACCAGGATTGATGATTGAGAAATACTGAAATGATTGGACAAACAACCAATCTTAAGCATCTATACAATCAAATATGCTTTTTGTAAACCTAAAATAAAGTTCTGAATAGGAAAATAGAAAAAGTGTTATTTAAAACAAAAGCTGTTTAAGAAATTTTTTTCTAATCAGCAAGTTCTCAATACCTTTATTTATATTTAAGAAATGAAAATATATTTATGACAATATTAACAAAACATAATCTTCGGTCAAATGTGTTGTATGTCAAAGAGACATAGTTGAGAACCGTGATGTTGAAGTTCGCTCATCCAAATGAGTCATCAAGCTCCTTAATGAATTTTCAATTTCCCCAGTCTGGCTCCAACGGTTTGTTCAACACGTGCTTAAGTCATGCTGACATTCCAGAGGAAAAAAACTGCCTCTAGTGCGCGCTGTCTTCCCCTTTTTCTATTTACTCTCTCTATCTCTTTCTTCTCACTCAAGCGCATGGTGTATACGGCCGGGGATCTCAACCAGTTATTTTGAAGTTAAGTGAAAGCTAGATTTGCAGTCAAATAAATTAAAATAATAACGATATTTTTAGTATTTCCCTTTGAACAAAGTCCGTTTTCAATAATAATCCCATTGATGCAGGGTCGTCCGTGAGAAATCACGCACACACGTGCAACAATGTTACAAAGTAATAGATACATCTAATTAATCGAAATACTTAGGAATAGACTAGAAATACGTAAGAGGAATTAAGTTAGGGAGTGAAGGGGTCGTTCCGAAATGCAATTTTATCATTGAAAATAATATCTTTTCATTTAATTATTATGAATATATTCAGTAAAAACCCGAATGAGCACTTCCACTCCACCTCACTTCATAATTCTGTTTGCAGATTGAAGCTAGGCTAATTCCAGATATGATACTTATATTCCATAATTTTAATACCATTATTTCTATTTTTGATTTTAGTTATAAGTTTTAATTAATTTCCATTAAACTAATATGAAGTAGAGTCGACGCGTGGAGACCGAGGCGCGCGCGACTTAGCTGACAACCCGGACTGCTCAGTTGTGACGTTCTGGTCGATCTCGCAGCCAATCGGCGGATAAGCTCTGTCCTCTTTCTCTGTACCACCGCAAATATTAATAAACCTCAAGTTCCTTCTAAAACCGTGAATTATCTTTTGCTTTTACCCTTCAGTTTACTCACCACTACCCTTAATGTTAATTTTTCTTTCGCCACCTTGCAGTTAGGTAGTGTTTCGGTCAGCCCTGTTTCCGCCACCTTTTCATCTTCTCTTCGGGGAGCCGCCTTCGAATCTCGTTATCCGCAACTAGGAGAGAGCAGGAGGCTCTCTGAAAGAGCAAAACCGCCGCGGCAACAAGCCGCCAACAGCGGGCGGGCTGACACCGTTCGCCAACACCGCTGCAGTATCGAGGAAGCATTCGGGGCTCCATTCCTGCGCCGCCACCGCCGTAACTCTTGCTTGTAGCGTACGTTCCGGAGAACTCAATTTTCTTCGTAGATGAAGCCTGGCAATTGCTGGATATCCGTCGCGCTGCACCCGGAACCGGTGATCCGCGGGGCCGCGGCGCCACCACATCAAGAAAAGTACCACTCACCCTGCCCTGGCCTTCTTTTAGAACCGAAGGACGGTACACTTTCCCGCCGATCTTACTCGCTTGGAGGTACAGTGAGGCTGTGCCTTCCAGGAGGATTGAGTCTATATATGTCCACAGGCAAAATTCTCAACCGAGACCGTGGGCTTTGAGAGTACCGCCTCTATCACCGGCACCATCTCCGAGTGTACTTTTCGGCGTTTGGGTTCCTCACTCTTCAGAATCCCCCCACGCCCTCCAAGGTAGCTCGGGCTATATCTCGGATGTCCTCTTATTAGAAGGAGGCAGGACGCCGAAGACCCTTTCGCCGTCTTTTCTCTTATCACCGCCCCTTACAGGATATGCTAAGGCCCGCCAGTCCGGGCCCCTCGCTATCTCTCTCCCTCGCATGGACCTGTTCATGGTTCAGTTGCAGCCAGAACCGGCTGTCAATAAAATGAATAGAAATTTAATAAGATACAAAAACTGTTTTTTTCTAGAGTGCGCAATTCATTTATTTATAAAAACAAGACAATAAAAATACGCATGTTTATACGAGAAGTACAATTTTTACTTTAGTTTTTAGTATCAGAATAAGCAATCTCAGGCCGATTTACACAAATAAATGCAACATTTGTTCGTTAAAAGTGAACGAGCTTTAACAAAAAAAAATTCACAATCATCAAGAAACAGTTGTCAAAGGATGGAAACAAGTATATTATGGGATGAAGGATCAAGCGTAATCTAATGAGTGTATAGCGTAACACGAAACTCTCGCTTTTAGTCCAGTCTCGTATTTTGCCTGCAAATGACTTTTGGACTAAATTCGGGGTGATCAAAACGTAAGAAATCTAATTGAAATCTATGATATATCGCAATACAATCTAACTCCAAAGTTACGAGAGCTTCCGGAACTCCGAAAGTAATTTTTTTGTGTCAAAAATTGAACTATTGTGTTCATAATTTGTTCCTTTTCGCTTGAAACTATCTCGGTTTAAATCTGGGTTTTTCGATTTAAAATTAATTTTTTCAACTAAAAGTGCAATTGTTCCATTTTTTGTTAGAAATTATTATTTGTAGTAGAAAATCCAGGTATTTGTTAAAAATTTCCTTAATTTACCATTTTTTTCTCTTTTTTATTCATAATGTGTCCGCTAAGGGTTTACATGACTTCCATTCCTTACAATCTTTCCGTTGAAATCTATATATTTTTTACAATCTTATCCTTTCTATATATACAATTATTTACAACTATTTACATAAAGTCTTATATCTAGTTCCTTATTTCTATTTCCTGCGATATCGCAATTTAGAACTTGTTAGCAAGCGAGTCAGCGAGCGAACGAAAGCAAGAATGCAAGCGAGAGAGAGAGCATGAGAACGCAAACGCATCTTAGTCTACCTAACTTTTACTTTACCATTACTTACAATTTTCACGCTTCGAATCTAAGCGACTTCCGTTTCCTTTTTCTTTTACTTTTTTTATACCCCCATTTACCTTTTTCACGTGCATTCTTTCATTCTCCCTCATTCGCTCCTCTAGCA
>NC_046666.1:15506864-15510595 GCF_010883055.1 Belonocnema kinseyi | reverse complement strand
TTATACCATTTATTGTATTTTGATTCCTCAATCGCCCCCAATCTTTCTGTTAATTGTCTTTCCCTCTCCCTTTTTTCCAATTCTTCATATTTTACTCCAGTCTCATCTTCTATTTCTCTATCATTGAAGAACTCTCTCCTTTCTTCTTCCCACCTCGTTAATTCGATCGCCCTCCCTCTCCTCTCTTCTACCTCCATCAAACACTTTCTCGCTAACTCCCCTCCCTTTCCCTCCCACAGCTTTGTCTCAAATTTCCATGCCCTCTTACCCGCTCCAATACTTAACTTATCCCTGTGCGCTTCTTCTCTCACCATGTATCCTGGCGTCCTCCAGTCTGCCCTAGTGTCCACCTTATATACCTTTCTTGTAAACTCTCAATATCTTTACTTTCTTTCCATCCCCATATCTCTGCTCCATAACCTAAAACCGCTATACCAGCGTATCAAATAACCACATTCTACTTCTCCAATTTTTTTTTGAACCTCCGTTTTCCTATTCCCCATATCTGTTTCATTACCCCTGCTGCTTTTTTTATCCTTTCTCTTACATGAGCTGTATGATCTCCATTCGTCTGCAAGATATATCCCAAATATTTATACTCTTTGACTTCTTCTAACTTTATTCCTTTCCATCTCCCTGTCCATTCTTTCTTTCTTCCTCCTCCTTTTCTAAACCTCATTATCTTTGTATTTTCTACATTTACATTCAGCATTTTCCCATCTAAGTATTTCTCTAATCCTGCAATTAATCCCGCCATATCTTCTTCATCCTCTGCCATCAACACTATGTCGTCTGCGTATGCCAGTGCATTTATCTTTTCCTTCACTATCCTAACTCCCCCCCAACCCTTTCTCCTCATTTCTTCTTCCAAGTCTGATATTAATAAATTAAATAAAAGTGGGCTCAGAGGACACCCTTGTCTCACACCTCTCACCAACCAGAAACTATCTCCTACTTGCTTTCCTACCTTTACCCTGCTTCTTGTCTCCCTAAAAATTTCTGATACTCTCTTTATTAATCCCTCTCTTATCCCCTTCTTTACCATAACTTTGTCTATTTCGCCTCGATCTAATGAGTCAAACGCCGCCTTTAAGTCCACGAACATTGCTATCATTGCCCCTTTTTCCCTTTAAATTCTCTTATTTACTATATAGTTCAGAACATATATGTTGTCCATTACCCCCATTCCTTTTCTAAACCTTGTCTGATTCTGTGACTCGATCTTTTTTTCTTCAACTTCTATCTTCAATCTCTCCGACAAAATAGTTACATATACTTTATACACTGTTGGCATCAACGTCACCCCCCTATAATCGTCAACCTCCTCTCCCTTGCCTTTCTTTACTATCGGTATAACTACTCCTTCTTTCCATAACTCTGGCCACCCCTCTCCTCTCCATACTCTATTACACATTATCCATGCCCATTCCTCTAGTTCCTCCCCTCCATATTTCCATACTTCATTTGGGATCTCATCTATACCAGGTGCCTTTCCATCCTTCATTATTCCTAAAACTTTAACTATTTCTTCCCTTGAAATTTCCTCTTCCTCGTCTCTTTCTCTACCATATTTTTCTTTCTTTACAACTTTCTCTCTACTCCTCCTAGCAAAACCAAAAAATATTTCTTCCATTCTATCATTTCAATATCTTGGTTTACTCTTTTTCTTCTTTTTCTTTCTCTATTTACTACCTTCCATACCTCTTCTTCCATCCTAGCCTTCTCCGCCTCTTCCTCAAACCATTTATTCTCTTCCTCTTTCTTTTGATAACACAATTCAGTACACTCTTTCTTTTTTTCCTATATTCTTCCCCATTACTTTTTTCTTTTCTCCATTTTCTTAATTCCTTTCTGACCTCCTTTTTTTTCTCTTTGCAGTCCAACTCCCACTCACTTCTATTCCCCCCTTTACTAACTTCATTATTATTTGTGCACTCTAATGCTATTTTTATTTCTCCTATCATTTTCTTTCATCTCCTCGTCCACACTTTCCTCTCCCATTTTGATATTTCTTATTTTTTCTCTAAACTGTTCTTTTCCTACAATTGACCAATCCCCTTTTCCTACACTTTTTACATGTGCTCCCGTTTTACTCATATTGCTATTCCCTTTTTGTCCCTCTAATGTCACTATTAAGGGAAAGTGATCCGAATCAATATATTCTCCTACTTCTAGTTTCTTAACCTTCTCTCTTACCTCATCATCCACTATCACATAATCAATTACCATTCCCCTTTCACTTCCTGAGCGTGTATATTCTCCTTTCTCATCCCTTTCTATATTCCCGTTTAAGATATACCATCCCAACTCCTCCAAGCTCTTTAACAACTTTTTTCCCTCCCCATTTAGTACCTTATCTTTGGATTTTCTTCCTTTCTCTTCTCCCCATTCCCTTCCTCCTCTGTCTCCTGTTCTCGCATTGAAATCACCACCTATTATCATCCTAATCTCTTCTTTATTTTCTTCAATCATTTCTTTAATCCCCTCTGCTTTTTCCTGCATATCACCGTTCACATAAATCCCCACTGCCTTCCACTTCGCTCCTCCCATCATAGCCTCTTCTACTATTACTCCTTCTTTTCGTTCATTCCTGTCTTTTTTATCTTTCCCTGTTATACATGCATTCCTTACTCCCATCACCATTCCTCCCATTGCCCTGTCCGTTTTATTCTTCCTCTTTGCATTTTACACTTGCCATTTGTAACCACATGGTAACCTTCCCCTTACTCTTTCCAATCCACTTTCATCTAACCACGTCTCCATCATTATGACTACATCCTATCGTACCAAATTTCTCATAAACTCCTTATCCTTTCTTTCTAATCCTGCTATATTCCAGTAACAAACTTTCCATTCTTCCCTACTTTCGTTTCTCATCTCTTTTTCCTTCTTACTATTTCTTATTTTCCTATCTCCCGTTCCTTCCTCTTCTTGTTTCCCTGCACTTCATTTCTCACTATCTCTTCCCTTTCTTAATCCCAATCCCACCATACTCCATCTATCTGAATTCCCCCATACTTAACCCATGTTCTCTTTCCCTTTTTTCTTTCCTCTTCCGCTATTTCCCTTAATTTATACTGCATCTTCCTTTCTCCCCATGTCAAATCATCCTCTATTCTCTCCGGACTAACATATAATAACCGCTTCTTTGTCATCACCTGCCTCTTATGTTCCCATTTCTTTAGTTTCACCAGTACCATTATCTCCCCTCTTCTCACTTCCCTTCCTATATTTCGCATTTCCTATATCTCTACCTTAGCATCAATCCTTTTTAGTACCACCTCCACCCCTTCCCGCAGCTCCTTCCCCTCTAATCTTATACCATTTATCACTATGTTTAATTTTCTTTCTTCCCTCTCTTTCCTCTCTATTCTTTGTTCTATTTTTCTCAGCCTTTCCATCTCCTTTTTCTCACTCTCGCCCCCACCACAATTTCCGTTTGAGCTTTCAAGTTTCTTCATCCTACCTCTTATCTCCCCTACCTTTGTGTTATTAACTTCTTCCTGCTTCTCTAGTTTTTGCTCCAATGACTCCATCCTCTTTTCCAACTTTTCCTTGCTTTCTTCCCATTTTTTTTATTTCTTTCTTAACTTCAGCCATTTCCTGCCTAATTTCCTTCTTTAATTTCGCTCCCCTTCTCTCCTGCTTTTCTTCATAAATCCCCATTACCTCTATCATCACTTCTCTAATTTCCTTTAGCCTTTCTTCTTTCATCGAAATTTCATTTTCAT
>NC_046666.1:15486739-15506764 GCF_010883055.1 Belonocnema kinseyi | reverse complement strand
TGGACCCTACGCTTTTTGCTCTCAATCTTTCCTTTTCTATAGTTTTTTTATACTTCCCCCTTGCTTTCCTTTCCTTTATCTCTTTCGGCGTACTGAAGACTTTCTGCTCTAATTCTGTTTCTTCCGAGGAGATACTCGCTCCACTAGCCATTAATAAAATTCAAATTTTCCCGCCTTCTATCTTCCCTGACTCTATCGTTGCTGTCTGTTACCTATCACGCCTTTTTTTGTCGCTACCCAACCCAGCTACTACCAATACGTCAACACAGTCTTCCCACCCTGTCACAAATCTCCAAACAAACTTCCACACAAATCTGTCTCAATCCTCCGAAATATCTACCTCCCCTTTGCAATCTCACAATCCCTCAATATTATATATTTATATATATATTTCTTTCTGCAAAATTTAACTTTTTGGTTGAGAATTCTCCAATTTCATTGAAAATTCGTAGTTTGAAGTAGCAAATTAATCTTTTGCTTTAAAATTTCTCTTTTTCAGTCGGAACTTTAACTTCTTAATCCAGAATTCTTTGATTTTTCGTAGTAAATTAATCTTTTGGTTGCAAAATGCAACTTTCTTGATTCAAACTTCAACTTTTTGTTCCAGAATTTTCAAATTTGGTTAAAAAATTCCTTTGTTTCGGTAGAAAGTTCAACTCTTTGTTTAAAAATTCATATTTTTTGGGTGAAAATTCAAGTGTTTAGTTAAGAATTCTGGAATTTAATTAAACATTCCTTTTTTCAGATAAGAATTAAACAATTATGTTTAACATTTGAACTACTTTCTTAGAAAACTAGAAAAAAATTAATTCTTTCTTAAAAATTTAACTTTTTGGTTGAGTATTCTTAAATTTTATTCAAAATTCGTATTTTTGGTTAGTAAGTTAAAGTTTAAAAAATTAGCTTCTTTAGCTTGAGCATTCTTGAATTTTGTGACAAATTTTTGTACTTAATTATTTTGTTTTGTTTGTAGAATTAATCTTTTTCGTTAAAAATTTAACAATTAGGTTTTAAAGTTGAAATACTTTCTCAAAAATGCATTTTTTTTTTAAATTAATCTAGTTGAGTTTAAAATTAATCTTTTTGGTTCAGACCTCTTGTATTTTTTTAGAAATTCGTATTTTTTGATTGATATACAAACGTTTAATTTTTGGCCTATTGGCCTTGAAAAATTGACCTGCTTACACTTCCATTTTTTCTAGAATTAACTTTTAGAAAATTAACATCTATCCACACCTTATATCTTATAGAACTAACTTCTTTTCTGAAAAATTTATATTTTTTATTTAATAATTCATTTCTATTTTATGAAAAATCCGTACTTTGTTTGCATTCACTTTTTAATTAGACGCGTAGTTTTTGTTTCATAAGTAAAAAACAATATTAAAAGTGGAAATAAAGTGTATAGGTGATCGGCTTAAGGTTTTAATGAAAATTAGTGAGCAAAATTTGTTTACGCAAAATTAATCTCCAAATTTTTTATATTTTTAGTTTAATGAGACGTGGATTTTTTGTTCTATCCGTTAAAAAAAAATTAAAAATAAGGAAAAAACTTAAATGTTTAGATAAAACCACAAAATTTACAAAAGAATAAACAAAAAAAAAGTTTCATCCAAAAAAGAACCAAGAATGTATTATACATAAAAAACAGCGTAAGTTACAAAAATAAGAGAAAAAAAGTTATTCTTCCAGAAAAAGATTTTCAAATTTGTTAATAACTACGGTTTGATAGCAAGCTTATTTTTCGCTTACATCGTAAAAAAGATGAGTAGTATTGAAAATAAAGAAACTAAGTTTTTGGAAAAACGACACAAGGTGCAATAAAATGCGTTTTTTGCTGTTGTAAAAAAGAAATTTCTTGTTGAAAATTTCCACTTTTAGAGTAACAACCTAAACTACGAGTATTATTTTATGAATTTATTTTATTTGGTTAAAAAAATACTATTTGGTTAAAACCGTTTAAAAATTTTTCTGAAGTTTGAACTACTTGGTTAAAAGCAACTTGGCTCACCTTGGTTCAGCAACTTGGATTAGGACAAGAAAAAAAATCTATGTAGATTTGATTAGAAAATATCTTTTTTAAAGTAAAAGTTTGACTTCGATTCAATGAAGAAAAAATTGATTTTCTAAACTGTAACTGTTTTTTATTTAAAATCAAAATCGGTTTTTTCTTGATCAGTTAGAAAATTTTCGTTGAGAATATATTTATTTTGAATAAGAATCAATGTACATTGTATCACAAATAAAAGTTTTGTTAACAATTATTTTTTTAGTTAAAGACTCATTTTATGTAAAAGTTCATCCCTTTTCTTTAAAATTTTACTATTACTTGAAAAAAACTTTTTTTTTTGTTTAAAATTTATTTCTTAACTTAATAATGAACTATTCCACTTTTAGTTGAAAAGTTTATACTTTAGTCAAATTTCAACTACTTGGTTAGAAATTAAAATGCTTTGATAAACATTATGGTAATTGGACTAATTGTAAATTATTTATTTTAGTAGAAAAGAGTTTGGCTAAAATTTAAACTATTTTACTTTCTGAAAATTTGTTTTTGTTAGTTTTAAATCATTTATTTCATTGAGATATTTCTTTTGGAAAAAAACTAATCTCCGCGCCTTAAAATTTATCTTCCTGGATAAAAATTAATCTTTTGGGTCAAAATTGATTTATTTTACGGAAAATACTTTCTTTTTCTTTTTGTTTTTTTAATGAAAGTTTCACTTTCGTATTTTAGATTGTAAATAAATCTATTTTATTTAAATCCATAACATTAATCCATGCATTTTGTTAATAAGTTCATCGTTTTCGATAGAAAACGATGAATGTATTGATGAATTTAAATTGTAACTATTTAATTTTTGGTATAAATACATGTTTTTCAATTAAAAAAAAATTTATTTTTTGTCAAAAATGCATATTTTTTGGGTAATTTTAACTTTTATTCATACAAAATTAGAATCTTATGTTTATCTTTTTGTATATGGAAAAAAATTTTTTGTTAAAAAATATTTAAAAAATTTTTATATTTAAAAAAAAAAGTTTCAAAAATCATTTTTGGTCAAAGATTCTTCCTACAATGTTAGTGAAAAATTCATCAATTTAAATTTAATATTTGAGTATTTTCTTGAAAATTCTTTTTTTGTTAAAAATGAATTTTACAATCGGGAATTTAACTATATTATTGCTAGTCGAAAGTTGTTCTTTTTTGTTTAAAATTCACTTATTTAGTTCAATATTGAAAAGGGCATGGTAAGTATCTTATTAGTATTCATAATAGTATACAAATAAAATAGTAATTATACTAGTACAGAATGTTCCTTTTGTAATTTAAAAAGGATTCCCTTTGAAAAAAAAATATACATAATTTTTCTAGCGAAGAAAAGATTTTGTTACAAAAATAAAAAAGAGGAAAGAGAAATAAGAAGGGAACCAACTAAATCCCGTTTCTTCTCTTTTTTTTTATTTTGTCCTTTTTATTTTAGTTTATTTTTTATTATTAAATCAGAATAAAAAACATTTGTATATAATATTAATCAACGCTTTGGTACTCATACAGCACCCCTTTTAAGATTAATTAAATTTTAGTAGGTTGGAAGAGCAATGGAAGAATCATAGTCTTCCTTTGATATCTGAGAATCAAATAAGGGTCAAATTGCAATACCGCGATAAACGCACCACAAATAGAAAAAGTAACAAAAAACAAGAATTATAATAGTAAATATTATTGAACAACACGACAAGTTTTTACAATGTTTAAAGTATTTATAATATAATTCTTTATTTTGCTGCTAAAAATATACGCCTTTTGCAATAATTTAGAATTATTAGAGCCTATTTAAAGCCGAAAATTGTTCAAGCTGTTAAAATTTTAACTTCTACATTATGTTTAAATCGTCTAGTCATTGTTTGGTCATGAACTTCATAAGCAAATGATAAAAAATTATACATCTATGAGTAAGTATTTTGACTTAATCACCCCCCCCCCCCCCCCTCATCTTAAAGCCTGTGGTAAGGACAATTTTGAAATCATACAAATATTCGTGTATGTGCAAAATTTAAAAAATTTCTCAGATGTTTAAAATTTGTAAAATGCTCAAATTTGTAAAACTACGAAAATCTCTCAACCTTGTAAAATATCTAAAGTCTTTGAAATTTCAAAAATCTTTTGAAAATGTTCGTTTGGAAGGATTTCGCAAACTTCCTTGAAACTCTTAAATTTTGAAAAGTTTCTATGTTTTTAAAATTCTTTCTTATTTTTATTTACTATGGATTTTCAAAATTTAAAAATTTTCCAAAATTTCCTACATTCATACAAAAATAGAAATAATTTTTCTCCTCGGTATATAACAGCTGAAAATTCTTTTCTAGGAGAGAGAGGTGAAGTATTAATTTTTCTAAGCCTTTATAATTTTAGGCATTTTAAACAGTAAGAAATTTTAAAGATATTATAATATTTATTAATTTTTTAATTTCTTAACATTCACCGGTTTTTTTTAAATATACGGAAATTCAGATGATCCTAAAATTTAAAAAAATTTTGGAAATTGTCGGCACCACAATTATTGCAGTGAAGGTGTCGATTATCGTAAAACGCATACAGATAATTGTTGAACAAATTTTTAAAAAATTTCCAGTTAATTTTTAGAAAGATTTTAATTTTCTGAAACATACTGTAGAGTAAATAAATGAATTTTTATTATTTTTTAAGGTTTTGTTAGAACATGAGAAATTTTAAAAGCAAAAGGAAATATTTATTATTTATTAGATAATTAGGTTTTTCTGATATGAAATATAATTTTATATCAGAACGTACACACAATTATAAAAAATAAAATTAATTAACAATAGTAATTTATCGCAAAAATGACTTTTAAAAATTTTGTTAAAAAGTATCCGAATTCTAGAAAATAATAGTATTTTTTGTTAGTAAAAAATGCAATTGAGAATCCAATGAAAAAATATACGCTAAAAACTACTCTTATATTTTCTAAAAGTTCCAACAAATTTTAAATTATAAAATTTTCTAGAATTCCTAAAATGTTCGACAAATTAAAATTCATGAAACTATTTGAAATTCTAAAATTATCAAAATTTTCCAAGTTCATAGAATTGTCAAAAATTCAAAAATTATAAAAACTTCTGGATTCAAAATTTCTAAAATTACCAAAACTTCTGAAATTTTTGAAATTTCCAATATGACTAAAATATTTAAAATGTTCAATATTTATAAACAATTTAAAATTTTTGAAGCTTTAAAAACGTCTTAAATTTTCAAACATTTTAAAATATCCAATACTTCTAAGATTTTCGAAAAATCTAAAATATCTGAAAATTAAAAAAAAAATTTTAATTTTTAAACCGTCAAAATTTCCAGGATGTTCTGCCTTTCTAAAATAATAATCAAATTGTCTTAACTTTAATGTATTATTAAAAAATTCGTCTTTTTCGGTAGAAAATAAATCTGTATTATTTAAACATCTATCTGACAAAAAATCATTCTTCTTTTAAGGAGATTAAGCAATTCTGTGAAACTTTGATTTTCTTTGTTGTTAAAGATTCATTTTTTGTCCTGCAAATTCTGTCATTTTGGTGAATAGATTCTTCCTTTGTTTTAAAAAGTAGTTTATTTGATTAGACATTCAACCTTTATTTAATTCATCTTTTTTTATTGACTGCAACTGTTTTTTTTTTAATTAAAATCGGCGTTTGTTGACCAACTAGAAAATGTTTGTTGTGAGCACATTTCTTCTAGATAAAAATAATCCACTTTGTATCAAACTCAACAGTTTCGTTAAAAATCATTTTTTGTTATGAAGATTCTTAACTTTATTTCAAAATTCATCTCCTTTCGTTCAAATTTTACTATTATTTTGAACAAGTTTTTTTTTCCTTCAAATTCACTGAAAAATAAATTATTCCATTTCTAGTTGAAAAAATTATCTTTTTTAGTAAAATTTCAACTATTCGGTTGAAAGTTAATATAATTTTTAAAAAATTAATTTGACTATTAAAAAATTCTTGATTTTAGCTAAACATGGTTCAGCTAAAAATCGAATTATTTTATTTTTGGAGAAAATTGCATTTTCTTAGTGAAAATAATGCAATGTGTTGAGAATTTTAATTTCAAGAGGAAACTAATCTTCATTCCCGTGTGGAAAAAGCCCCGCTGAGACTCCTCAGGATGAGAGCCCTTGACGGCGGACCTTGACGGCGGCCCCCACCATTTATCCACACGGGTTGTTGTTAATTCATTATTTTAGTTGAAAATTAATACCTTTGGTTCAAAATTTTAATACATTGTTAAAAATTCTGTTTTTCTTTTGTTTAGAATTTTTTTTCTTCAAGTAAAATTCAACTATTATTTTCGAGATACAAAACTGATCTTTTTTATTAAAAATGCAATTATTTAGCTAAAATTATTAAATTTCGATTTATAAATTAATTACTTGCTTGAAGATTTTTAACTGCTGTGTTAAAAATTCATATATTTTTTTGTTGAAAAGTAGTCTTTTCCGGTAGAAAATGATTTTAATTTGTCGAAAATATTTTTTTTTTGTTTAAACCTTTAACTATTCGTTTGAAAATTATTCCACTTAGTTGAAAATTAAAAATTTTTATTAAAAAATATCCTTTCTGGTTGAAATATTAACTTTTTTGTAAATAATTCGCCTTTTTGGTTAGGCATTGAACTATTTTTTGTAAATTCTTCTTTTTTGATTGACTTTCGATTATTTGGTTTATAACTATAATCATTTTTTATGATGAACTATCAATTTTTTCGTTTAGAGTTAATTTAGTTTGGATAGAAATGAATGTACTTTTTACTAAAGTCAAGAGTTTTGTTAAAAATTGACTTCTTTTTGGTTGAAGATTCTTTATTTTAGATAAAAAGACATCCCTTTTCTTTAAAATTATTACTATTTTGTCAAAATATATATTTTTTCGGTTGAAATTTATATTTTTAATGAAAATTTCACTATTTTATTTTCGCTTGACAATTTACTTGTTTAAGTTCAGATCCGTGTTTTTTTTAATTCACCTTTCTACAGCAGAAAAATAATCCTTGTCGTTAAAAATTCAACTATTTGATAAAAAATTAATACGATTTGCAGCAATTTAATATTTTCTTGAATATTACAATGATTCTCTTAATTGAAAAATTAAATTTACCATTTGGCTGAAAGTTATACTATGTTCTTTGGTGAAAATTCGGTTTTCTTAGTTGAATTAATTTCTTTTTCCTTATTAATAATTTGTCTGTTGTAAGAAAACTAATCTTCTTGGTTTAAAGTTCGTCTTTCTATTTGAAAATTAATCCCTTTGGTTTAAAATTTATTTTATTGAGAAAATTAGTTTTTAAATTTAAACTGAAACTATTCCATTTTTTGTTAAAAATAGTTTTTTTCCTTCTGGAAAAAACTTAATATACTTTGTAGAAAAATCAAAAATTGTGAAAAAGAAAATAATTTCTTCAGTTCAAGATTCTTCATATAATTTAAGTAGAAAATACATCTCTTTTTTAATATTTAACTATTTTGTTGAAAATTCGTTCTTTTTTCTGAAAACTAATTTTCCAATTAAAGATTTAAATAATCTATTCATGGTTGAAAGTTGATCGTTTTTGGTTGAAAGTGCACTCATTTGGTTGAAAAATGATTTCCTTTCGTTGAAAACTCTTCTCTTTCGGAAGAATATCAGTCTGTTTTGTTCAAAATTTAACATTTCCGGTAAAAAGTTTTTTTTTAATTCTCGTGATAATAGCAAACTATGCGTATTCTATATTTAATAAAGGGTTTTAAACTTTTCCGTTTATTTCAAACATTGGATATGGTTATTGAAAAAAAACAATTTATTATATAAAAAAAGATACACCCCAATAAATATTTTTCCATATTTAAACAATTTTCACTTCCTACACGGATGTAAGGAGAGCAGGGTAACCATCTTATTAGTATACAGCAAACAATGTTGGCACGTTCTATAAGAACCGAGAGACCTTGCTTTTACTTGAAATCGTTTATAGCGTCTATCAATCAGGTTAGGTAAATTAAAATATCCATGATGATCTTCCTGTTAAAGTTTTGAAATCATCGCTATAAATAGGAGTTATTTTTTTGACACTTTGTCAGTCTACTTTATGAAATCCTGCGATTGCAAAATGAAGATTGCTGCCGAAAATATAGTAATTACAATTGGAATTTTCCTGCTTGATTCTGTTGGTAGGTTATCTTTTAAAGTTTTTCACTTTATAATTGAATAACTCATAGATTTTTAGGAAATTCCGTTGCAGAAATTTCAAAAGTCATTCTGAGTATTTACAAAAAGATATTGGAAATAAATTTCTAGCGGGGTTGCGACGAGTTTTCCCTATTTGTGATCGGGCTCCATTGGGGAAAATTATGCAAAGCCCTATTGGTCACATAAATATATTGTCGGCGCGGGCTCTACCAGACTATCTACCGGTGTTAATCGAATCTTTTTGTAATCTTTTAGTCATGTTTAGAAACCAAATTTTGTCATTTGCGTTGAAAAACTTGAAACGATATTGAATTCTTCAAAATAGACTGCTAACTATACTCCGCACAAAAAAAATGAAAAATTAAAAATATTCTTTTAACAATCTTGTGGACGTCATTTACCCACGTTTGAAAAAATCCTTTTGATGTTTGGATGTCAAAATTGTGTGGGTTATTTAATAAAAAAGTCATTAGCACCATACTCGCAAGCGGCGCCTTCTCAAGTGGTAGTGACCTTCTTTGGTCAGCCGTGTCCTTAAATATCATATGGTGAGTCAGAAAACCTGACAGTGCAATTTTCAAAAAATCAAATTTTTCGAAGACCTGCCTAATTTGAGACCTTTTTTATTCCAAAATTTCTAATATGTTCAAAATTTTAAAAATTGTCTTAATTTCCAAAATTATAAAAACGTTTCAAATTATAATTTGTAAAGTCACTAAAATTTCTAGAATTATTAAAATGTCCAGAATTATCATGAGTTATAAAATTATCATCATTTCTAAAATGGTTAGGAATTTTAAATTATCAAAATGTCTAAAATTTCCTTAAATTTCAAAATACTCAAAAAATATTTATATTTTTGAAATTATCAAAATTTTCCAAAATTTTAAAGTTGTCAACATTTCTAAAATTATAAAAAGTTCTCAAATCAAAATTTGTCAAATTTATCGGATTAAAAAAGTTTATAACATTTAAAAAATGTCTAAAATATATCAAAATTTTTTAATTACTTAAAATTGCTAAAATTGTCAAAAATTGTCAACTGTTCCAAATTTCTAAAACTGTAAAAACATCTGATATTTCCTAGACGTTCAACAAATTTTAAATGATCAAAATTTCTAAAATTTCTAAACTGGTCAAAATGTTTCAAAATTATTTGTTTTTTCATATAAACTTCTGGAGTTAACAAAATTTCAAAAAATTTTCAAGTTTTTTAAATTGTCAAAATTTCCAACATCACAAAAACATTGCAGATCAAAATGTATCGAATTTCGTACATTTCTAAAATTTTTATATACGGTTAACGTATCTCATTTTAACAAATTTTAAAAATGATTAAAATTATAAAAATTTCTGAGTTGCTCTAAATTTCTAAAATTATAAAACTGTATCAAATTTTTTAAATTTACAACATTTCTAAAATTTACGAAGTCTGTAAAATATCTCAAATTTTTAAATTTTAATCAAAAAGTTTGAAATATTTAAAATATCAAACTTTCTAAAATGCTCCATATTTGTTAAATCATAAAAAAATATCAACATTTTAAGACTTTAAGTGTTTTCAAAACAATTGTTTGAAAAAGCTTTCATAATGATAGAAATATCTAAAATTCCTAAAACTGTCCCCGTTTATAAAATCGTTAAAAATTCCTAGTTTATCTGAATTTCTCAAATAAAATATATAAAATTATCAAAATATCTAAAATTTCCAAAATGTCTAAAATATGTCAAATTTTCAAAATTATCAACATGTATAAACCTTTTCAAATTTCTAAAATCATGGTAACTTCTGAAATCTTCGAAATTGATCAAGTTTCTGAAAATTCGAGAATCTTTAAAATATCTCGAAAGTTAGTTTTTCTTATTTGAAAATAATTTATTTAATTGCAAATTTTTCTTTTGGTATAAAACTAATCTTCTCGGTTCAAAATTCATCATCCTGGATGATAATTATTTCTTTAGTTTAATATTTATATATTTTATTGAATTTTTGTTTGTTTATACAGATCTATTTTTTTAAAGCGAAAATCAAACTTTGATATTTCCGATTGGAAATTGATATTTTTCATTTTAAGATACAACGGCTAAGTTCATCGTTTCCGATAAAGAATTATTACTCTGGGTTAAACATTTTTTTAAATTGAACTATTTGTTCGAAAATTAACATATTTCGTGAAAAATAAAATAATTTGGTGAAAACTTATTTTATTGGGGTGAAAAGTTCTATATTAAAAAATAAAAATATTCTGTTTATCTACCAATACATTTTTTGTTATAAAGTTATTCTTTTTGGTAAAAACTGAATCTATTTTGTAGCAAAATCAATAATTATGTTTGGACGTCGAAATTGTCTGAGTTATGAAATAAAAAAGTCATTAGCACCATACCCGCAAGCGGCACCTTCTCAAGTGGTAGTGACCTTGTTTGGTCAGCCATTTCCTTAATATTACATGGCGAGTCAGAAAACCTAAGAAGAAAATTTTTCAAAAAACTAAATTTTTGAAAACATGCTTCATTTTAGCCCTTTTTCATTCAAAGTTTCTAATTCGTTCAAAATTTCTAAAATGTACAACATTTTAAAACTGAATTGACCAAACAATTTTAATTATCAACATTTCTCTAATTTCAAAATGTTCATAAGAATTCAATATAAAAATTTATTTAAACTTCCAAAATTATCCAAATTTTAAAAATGGCTAGAATTTCAAAAATTATAAAAACTTTTCAAATTGGAATTTGTATTCACCAAAATTTCTCAAATTTCTAGAATTGTCAAAATGTCTAAAATTATCATGATTTATAAAATTGTCATTATTTTTAAAATGTTCAAAAATTTTAAATTATTAAAATTTCCAAAGTTTCTGAAAAGTTCAAAATATTAGAAAAATATTTACATTTTTGAAATTCTCAATATTTTCCAAATTTATAAAGATGTCAACATTTCAAAAATTATAAAATGTTATCGAAATTTCCAATATTTTTCAATTTTATAATATTGACGAAATTTCCAAAATTATAAAAACGCTTTAGATAAAAACTTATGAAATTTCTGATATTTCTAAAATTTTCAATGCCTTTAAAACACATATCTCAAATTTAAACAATTTTAAGAATGATTTAAATTATCCAAATTTCCAAGCTGTTTTAAATTTCTAAAATTATAAGAAGGTCTTTTATTTTTTATAAATTCACAAAATTTCTGAAATTTCCCAAATCTGTAAAATATCTAAATTTTTTTAATTTCCAAAAGGTTACAAATTTTTGAAACATTAGAGTCGAAAATTTTTAATTTATAAAAATTTCTTAAATAAAATAAATAAAATTACAAAAATGTCCAAAATGTCTAAAATATCTCAAATTTTCAAAATTATCAAAAAGTATTAACTATTTCAAATCTCTAAAATTATAGTAGCTTCCCAAATCTTTAAAATTTATAAAAATTCGGAAAATTCCAAAATCTTTAAAATATATAAAAGTTTCAACAAAGTTTAGTATTTACACTATCAACTTTTCTAAATAGTTTTTCATTTCTGAAATTATTAAAATTTATAATTTTCTAAAACGATTCTGATAAAAATTTTTTTAAATACCGAAGTTTTCAAAACTTCTAAATTTATTATATTTTTTAAAACAATAAAAAAATTTTAATTATACAAACATACTATTTTACAACTGTTGAAAATTGGTTTTTCTTATTTGAAATTTATTTATTTCGTTAACAATTTGTTTTTTGGTAGAAAATTAATTTTCTCGGTTCAAAAACCTTATTCGTTGACGAAAATTAATATTTTTGGTTTAAAATTGATCTATTTGATTAAAATATCATTTTTATCAAAATCGATTATTTTTTTAGCGAAAATTCAGCTTTTATATTTCAGGTTGAAAATTGATATTTTTTCTTCGAAGATTTAAGTATCAGGCTAAATTTATTCTTTTAATGTTGATAATTTAAATAGACATTCATTGCTTTTTATAGAAAATTATTGCTCTGGATTATTTTTTTGATTTGATCTGTTTGTTTGAAAATTAACCTATTTCGTCGAAAAGAAAATAATTTGTTGAAAATTTAATTCATTGGGTTAAAAAGTTTTTTTTTTTTTAATTTCTAATGAAACTCTTACATTTTTTGTTGAAAATATATAATTTTAGTCTAAGATTTAACTGTGTTTTTTCCTTGACTTTCACGTTTCTTTATTTAAAATTAAAATCTTTTTTTATCTACTATTACATTTTTTGTTCTAAAGTAATTTAGTTTTGTAAAAACTGAACATACCTAGTAGCAAAATCAACAATTATGTCAAAAAAAAGTTTGAATATTCCTCATACAATGTTTGTCAAGGGTATTCTTTGGTTTAAAAAATTAAAATTTTTTTTTTCATATTTAAAAAATTGTTATTACCAACGCGGATGTAAGGAGAGCAAAGTAATCATCATATTAGTAAATAGCAAACAATCATAACACATTCAATATGAACCGGGAAACCTTGTTTTTACTAGATATCGTTTATAGCGTTTATCAATCAGGCTAGGTAAATTAGAAAATGCGTGATGATCTTCCTGTTGCAATTTTGAAATCATCAGTAAAATATCAGCTATTTTTTTAGAATTTCTGAGTCTCCTTTACAAAATCGTTTGATTCTAAAATGAAGATTGTTTAAAATATTTTAATATTTTATAGATGAGAAAAATAGTATTAGAAATAAATTTCTAGTAGGGCTGTGGAGAGTATTTCCTATTTCTGATCGGGCGCTAGTAGGGAAAAAGAGGCGAAGCCACAACGGTAACGTAAAAATTTTGTCGACGTGGGCTCTAAAAGACTGTCTAGTGGTGTTAATGGAATCGTTTGGTCATCGTTTGGTCATGCTTGGAAACCAAATTTCGTCTTTTGGGAGGAAGAACTAAAAAAGATATTGAATTTTTTAAAATTCGATTGATGACATCACGCTTTAATATAATATGACGAATTAGAAAACCTAACAATTTTTTTTTTAATCACACTTTTAGAAGTCATGCTGAATTTGGGCCCTTTTATGTTCCTATGAAATCGGGCTAAAGTTCAAGATGTTCAAGAAAAAACTAATTTTCTAAAATTATTCAAACTTCCAAAATTATCAGAATTTAACAAATTTGAAAATTTTATACATTTCTGAAATAATAAAAACGTCTGAAATCAGAACGTTTTAAATTACTAAAATTTCCATATTTTTTAAAATGTCTGAGATATCTCATACTGTCGAAATTTCCATAATTACGAAAAATTCTTAAATAAAAATTCATAAAATTTCTGAAATTTATTAAACTTGCGAAATTTTTAAAATATCTCAAAATATTAAAAAAAAGTTTAATGCTTTAAATCATTTCAACTTCTATAGTTATCAAAAATTCTGATATTTATAAAATATAAAACTTTCTGATATTTCTAAAATTTAAAAAGATTTTTTAATTCAAAAATTTCCAAAAAATTTAAAGAAAAGTTTAGTTTTAAAATTTTCAACATTTCTAAAATTATAAAAATGTCTCATTTTTCATAATTTCTAATGTGCTCAAAAAATTTTCAAATATTTTTATTTTAATTCCTTAATTTCTAAAATTATTATAGTTTTTTCAAATTACGAAAAATCGTTAATTTTCAAAATTTCAGACATTTCTAAACTGTTCAAAACAATGTATTTGATTAAATTATTTTCAAACTTATAGAATATTATGAAAATTTCTGAAATTCCACAAACTTTCCAAGTTCACAAAAATTGTTAGAAATTTCAAAATTATAAAAACTGATAAAATAAAATTCATAAAAGTAGTAAAATTTCAAAAATGTCTAAAATATCTCAATTTTTCAAAACTATCAAGATTTCTCAACTTTTCCAAATTTCTAAAATTATTAAAACTGCTCCCACTTTCAAAATTTATAAAGTTTATGCAGTTTCCAAGATCTTCAAAGTATCACAAATCTTCAAAATTTTAAAAAAGATTACTTTTTAAATTCACAAATTTCCTGGAAACTCTCAAATTTATCAAAGGTTTCATGATTTTTATTTGTATTATTATTTGTATTTACCATAGAATTTAAATATTTTAAAAATTCGAAAAATTGCCTAAATTCATACAAAATAAGAAAATAATAATAAATTCTCCGTTGTTCATAACATACTTTTTCATAAACAATATAACACCTATTAAGATTAGTTGACTGGATTGGTTGGGAACAGTCCAGTTGGACACACTCACATTAGCTTCAGGCGCTAAAAATTCTTTTCTAGGAAAGAAAGTAGATCACGCTTAAATTTTTTTTTTTAATTTTGATAATTTAAGAAATTTCGAATATTTAAGAAATTTTAAACATTTATACATCTTTAAAACAATAGCGATTTTCGGAAAATATTCTCTGGATATTTTGAATTCGTTAAATTTCTTTAAATCTATAAATAACTTGAATTCCTTGGATTCTCTTATTTTTTAAATTCCTTCAATTCCCTGAATTCCATGAATTCTCTGATTTTCTTGAATTCTCCACATTTCCTGAAAATTTTGAATTCTCGGAATTCCCTAAATTCCTGAAGTTCTCTAAAGTCCTTGCTAAACATGATCAAGTCCAGAAAACCTTTTTTCTCCATTAATTTATTTATAACACAATCACAATTTTCAACTTTGATTTTAATTAAAAAATGATAAACAATTGAACAAATTTAATGAAAAAAATCTTTTTAAATTTGAATTTGATGATGATTCAAAATGATCCAATTTTCGGTTTAGTGTTTCATGTATACCCTAAGTATGGACACTAGGGTGGTCCAAAAAACCGAATTTCGTATAGAGGGCATGTCACCCCCCCCCCATTTTTCGAGGTTGCCGGAAAAAAATTCCCTTCAAGCTTGAGCCAAATCGGGTAATAAAAGACGTACCGCAAAGGCTCTGAAAATCCCAGAAGATTAACATGGGGAAATTTTGGTTTTCGGAAAATTGGGATTCAGGTTTCTGGATTTAAACTTAGCTTGCAGGAGATATTAAGAATTTGTTGGGGAGTCTCTAATCAATCATTTCCATTAAATTACTTTAAATTTTGATGCCCCTCCCCCTTGTGCAGCCCCAAAAATGCCAAAAAAAACTGGAATTGACATTTTGGCCCAAAATTTACACATAAATGCTCTGTTTTTTAATTTTTTGCTATACATTATTTTTGTTTGTCGAGTGGAATGGTTGTAAGTACTTTTTGGCTAATAGACAATTGCCTAAACAATTTAATTTGTTTAAATAACTTTTTTTACACCTACTCATTGAAAGATAGATTTTTTATGTTTGACTGGACAATTGGTCATTTTCAGAAAAAATGATCTTTGTCTCAAGCATTTAGTATTTGTTTAAACAATTTATTATTATTTAATAGTAACTTTTTCTTTAAAAAAGTATAACACTCTAGTTTTCTAAATTTAGTCAGCCTTGCTGCTTATTATTAAATATCTATCTTATTTAGATAATTGTACCTTATTTTGTAATAAATTCTTATTTTTTAAATGAATTTCGTTTGTTTAAGCAATTACTTTGAAAATGAATGTACGAAATTTCTGTTTTTCTGCATTTATTGTGGTAATGTGTCATTGTAAATATCAAATTTTTGGTTTAAACCATTATCGTATTGTTTAATAAATTTATTAAATATTAATGTAACATTTTATTGGAATTTCTGTTTCAAAAATCTGATTTTTTATCAATTCAATTAAGCATATCGTTTATCGTTAAATATTTAAAAGTAATAAAAATGCTTTAAATAACTAATATTTGTTCATAAAATGTTTTACATTGGTCATAAAAACTTTATTTTTTTAGTAAGACTTCATTCTATAAAAATTATATTCCATTTCGTCGTTCTGAAATAATTTTTATCATTTTTCCTATAAATTACCTTCTTCGACACACTCGTTTGTCCTCTAAAAGCTCAAAGTGAGTTTTTGTTTTGTTTATGTTCATCCCGCAGATTAGCTGTTAGGGTTCTCCAAGGAATTAAAAATATTTGTATTTTTGAACGTTACTGAAAATTTAACCAACTTTTTTAAATTGGAGTTTTATACCGCTTTTTAAGAAAAAGTTGTAATTAAACAATAATTAATTGTTTAAACAAATACTAAATGCTTGGAACAAAGATTATTACTACTAAGAATATCCAATTGTCCAATCAACCATAAAAAATTTAACTTTTAATGAGTGAGTGCAAAAAAAATTTTAACAACAAAAATTGTTTAAACAATTGTTAATTGGTTAACAAATGTTTTTAAAAAAATCCACTTCATAAACAAAAATAATTTATGGCAAAAAAGGGGAAAACAGAGCATTTATGTGTCAATTATGGGCCAAAATGTCAATTTCAGTTTTTTGGGGCATTTTTGGGGCTCCAAAAGGGGGGGGGCATCAAAATTTAAAGTGATTCAATGGAAATGATTGATTAGAGACTTCCCAGCAAATTCTTAATATCTCCTGCAACTTAGTTCAAATCCAGAAACCTGAATCCCAATTTTCCAAAAATCAAAATTTCCCCTTGTTCATCTTATGGGATTTTCAAGGCCTTTGCGGCAAGTCTTAATATTAACCGATTTGGCTCAATCTTGGAGGGAATTCTTTTTCCGGCAACCTCACAAAATGGGCGGGTGGCATGCCCTCTAATCCAAAAAAAAATTTTAACAGTTATGATTTTGGACCACCCTAGTGGACACAGCTTCCCAAAATGGGCCGCAGAGGCGCCACTAGACTGGCAGATTTATTTCCTCTGAACGTGTTCATTCTCAGTTTCTTTCTGTGTACATTATTAATTGGAAAAGTAAATTTTCCCGTGCGTTGTAGCGCGCATTTAATTTTGCTAATACTAAATAGCTATTTAAATGTGTTGAAATTTAAGATTCAGCTATTATCTAAGACAATTGCGAAAACTTAACAAATCTCAATATTTTCAGATTCCAGGCCAAGTAGTTCTAGAGGAAAAAATCTCAGTAAGGATGATGGTGGCTTATTCGATGGTTTCACCTTCGTACCTATTCCAGAATTTGGACAGGGCAATATTGCAGAAAGAGAAACTGCAAGAGAAGAAGCAAAAAAAAAATATTTACTTCAGATTGCAACAAGAAAACAGAGAGGAGTCACACCTCTTCTAGTATCTACAATCAGTCAAACACCATTTGAACCATCGGTGAAACTAGGCCAACAAACGACGCCACAAAATCCACCACCTGTGCAACCAGGGCAACAAAGTGCGCCAAAAAATCTACCAGTTGTGCAACTGGACCAACCAGATACGCCAAAAAAATCACCAGTTGTGCCACGAGGCCAAAAAAATATGCTACTGAATCCAACATATCCGCAACAAGGCCAACAAAACAAACGTGTGAAATCTGTAATTTGATTGAAACTGTGCAAGACGCTAACCAAAAGGGCGACTAGAGAATTTATTTTGAAAATTTCCGGACTTGAACAGGAAAAAGTAGCAGAGAAAGAAGTTTAATGGTTGTTAAACATTCTTAAAACTTTATTCTGTTATTTTCCAGTTCTTGAATAAATGTTTTTGAAGAAATGTAATATTATTTTTATTTTTAAAGTGTTTCCCAAACTTGTTCCACTAGCCTCTTTTTTTTAGTCAAATTGCCCCGGGCCCGTGGCAGTTGGCCAATTTTTCGCGACAGGTTTAACTATTTTTTACGTACAAAATAATAAATTTTAAGTCAATATGTGTTTTTAAGGTAGCCTCACTAAGTCATTACTTATCAACAGTAATCATTTGTTTCAAAATTATGTAATAATTATAAAAATCTAGAAAGAAAATTGAACGTTGCATTACATGATACATTTAATACCCTTCATTTTTTTCTGCGTAATCTTGCGCAAAATTCCTGTAATCTACGTTAGGATTCTTCTTTTCTCTTATTTTAAATCAGATTTGCAAATAAAATTATTAGGGGATTTATTGAGAATTTGAAAAATATATAGGTTGCAGCCTTTGGAGATAACCCATAACTATTTTCTGAAATTCCTTGTTTCAAGTCAGATAAATGAGAAGAAAGTGAATAAAACGTGATAATTCCATTTTTCTTTTTCAATTGAGAAGATGATTGATTTTGTATATTTCAAATATCACCAATTCGATTATAAAACTTAAGTCAGCAAGCAAAATCACACAGAGCAACAAAATTGCGAAAGGTTTTTCTTATAATGAAAAAAAAAAACAAAAATTCTTTCTCTCATAGTGTTTCTCTCATATTTTCACAATTTCAGGATCAGGCTCAAGTATTTTACATTCTTTGAATAGAATGACAAGCTCTCTTTTTTACAAATAAAAAGCAAGCAGTCATTTCTTAGGTTTTTACGGTAAAATTGTAAAATTTTCGTAACGGATTATTGTACATATTATATTCTATTCATAATATATTTATAAAATAATATTTTTTTTCTTGACCAATTTTCCATTTTCCTTGATCATTAATATTCAAATACCAGCATTTTAATCGCGTAATATTTTTAACATAGGATCTTTTATAAGCGGAACAAAACGATATTTCGGATAAAAATTAAATTTTTTTATTTATTGAATTCTTTTAAATAAAAATTTCTTTTTTTACTATAAGAATTGACGTTTTCAATAAATAATTAAATGTTGAAAATAAAAGTTAAATTTTAACTCTGAAAAGATAAATTTCCAACAAAAAAGTTCATATTTATATTTAAGAAAAATATATATAAAAAATTTTTTATTCAAAGAGACGAGTTTTTATCAAATGAAGATTTTTACTGGAGAAATGAATCAAAGTTTATCCTAATTGTTAAACTTTCAACATAAAAGGCGAATTTTATGTAAATAAATTAAATTTTCAAACCAAAATATGAGTTCAGAAAAGGTTAATATTCTGTGAAGCTGATGCATTTTTACCCAGCAAACATGAAAATTCATATCAAAAAAGTTAGTTTCTACTGAAAGGTGAGAATTTTTATTTGAAAAGTATAAAACTTAAAAAATGGACAAGTTACATTTTCCGTTAAAAAATTAATTTTAAAGAAATATTAAAAAATTGGTATTTTTACTAAAGTAGATGAGTTTTTAAATCAAGAAGATCAATTTTCAATAAAATAGTTAAAATTTCGGTTAAAAAAGATTTCTATTGACTTTCTAGGATCAATGTTTGAATTTTTAGAAAAAAAAAACTTTTTACGAAGAAAATAGAATTTTCAATTCAAAAAAAAATTTTTTTCAAGCAAAAGGGATGAATTTTGAGCGAATTGCTTGAATTATCTACAAAACACTGTTTCATTTTCATTCAGAAAAGATGAAATGTGTACTGAAACAAATGAATTTTTTATAAAAAAAAATTAAAGTTGAACTTGCATCCAGAAAATATTGATGTTAATTTTTACACGCCAAAATATAAATTTTAAGCAAAAAGTTAATTTTGCAGACAATAGTTAAATTTTCAACAAAACAGTGGAATATTCAAAGGGCCTTCCATATACCACGTGGATACTTTAGGGGGGAGGGAGGGTATGGCAAAATCCCACGCTTGTCCACGAAGGCGACCGGGGGGTCGATCTAGAATCCACGTGGACACACATTTCCATATATCTGTGATATATAATACATAATTTTTATTTTTATTTTTTTCACGACTTTTTCTTTCAAATTCAAATCATGTTTAAGCTCACGTTCCTAAGCTACGAGGGTGGATTGATAAGTTTCCGGCCTGACCAAGAGATGGCACCACTAGGCCTACCTTGAGGTGGCGTTCTATAGTACCATCCTTAGATAGCTTGTAG
>NC_046666.1:15478903-15486639 GCF_010883055.1 Belonocnema kinseyi | reverse complement strand
AAAGAAGAGATGGACTCAACACTGGGGACATCCTCCCCATCATATTCAACCATTAAGCAGTGGGTTTCCGAGTTTAAAAAGGGTCGTGTGAGCACCTCTGAGCACCTCTGAGTAAATGGGTATTTTGAGGAGCTTGACGAACCATTCTATAGAGATGGCATTACTAGACTAGAACACCGCTATGAGAAATGTATCAGCCTTGGAGGAGATTATGTTGAGAAATAAAAAAAAAAATTCTTAAAAACGTTGTTTTTCTTGGTCAGGCCGGAAACTTATCAATCCACCCTCGTAATTCGAATTTTTTCAGCCAATTCATCGCTCCTTTTGGACTTATTGTAGACCGGGAGCTCGCGACAATTCTATGAATGTCATTTTAGTACGCACTAAAACTTCAGATTCTTTTGTTTTCATAGTCAACAGTTCGAAATTCGTTGATTGGCTAACAGCTGTTGGTGTATTTTGGAACAATATATCGTTAAACTCGTCAAAAATTCGAGTGAAAAAACGTCAGTTTAGTACTCTTCAAACCCACGGGGAATGATTGTTTGGATGCTAAAAACTAACACTAAGTTTGATTGGCAGCTCCTGAGTGGTGCCGAAGTTAACTGGGAAACTATCAAACATGTCAAAGATTCGAGTGAAAAAACCTCATTTTAGTACTCTTCAAACCCATTGAGGATGATTGTTTTGGTGCAAACAACTAACAAAGAATTTGAGTGGCAGGTCCTGAGTAGTGCCAAAGTCAACTCACAGAAAATTGCCGATCCTCCAATGTACACCGAAATCGGTGTTCAATAGAGTTGCAACAAATTTGAGCCACACAGGTTCATTCGGAGAATCTAGGGGAAAAGCGTCATTTAGACACTGTATTTTTTCATCCAGTGCAACGTGAAGTGTCATCTACAAACTGTAAGTCACCTGTCAAGGTCACTTTTTCGGTCGTTATTTGAGTGAAACAGATGTTAATAAGTTAATAATAATAATAATTACCTAACTTATTATTTTCTCCCATTTTCCAGCGACTAAATAGTCTTGAAATAAAAATAGTACTTGGCGTGATGTAATATCAAAATGTTAGGTTAGTCAAAACATACTTAATGACATTCAAACCACCAAAGCCGGGATGTACAAACTAAGTCGTGACCGTCTGCATCGAAATTGATGCCTGGTCGTTCAAACAAATTTCCACTAGACTTATTGCGGAAGTTTAAAGGTATCTTAGATATCTAATCTTGCAGTGGCTAGTGTCATACATGAAAGATAAGGTAAATATAATTGCATAATAAAAACAGAAATTTGTTTTTCGCAATGAGTAGGCATGTCAAATTGCACGAAACTTTAGCCTGATGAAAAGTTTCATGAAACATTCGGAGTTTCGTGAAACATTGCAATGTTTCAAATATAGCGGCGGGAAAATTCAAACTGACAAGATAAAAGCCTATTAGGTATTTTCAGTTCAATAAACAACTAACTTCAGTTCTTAAATTTCTGAGGGGAAAATAAGGTACCAAATGTATGGGATTCAGTTAACTTTTGCCCTATTTTGTTAACATCTTCATAAAAGGTCATTTTTTCTATATAAGTGTAGCTAAAAAATAGTTTTTATTTTTTAATAACGATTTATTGAATTAATAAAATAATAATAATGATGATCAATTACAAATATATTACAGAAATCAAGTTTTGTTCCGTGCATTGGATCCATTCCCCCCCCCCCCCTCTCAGCTGATTTAATTTGTTTTTCTGTTTTGCACTGTGGACTAATGATGCCAATGTTGGCACACTGAGCTACTGCGCTTGCGTTAGGGCTGACCGCTCATTGGCCGCACTTGGCGCGCGATTCAAAATTACTTTAAAAAACAATTCTTGTAACTTAAGTAAATAATTATTCAAATATCCATAAGGATATATACAAATTGTGTAACTTTGATTTCAGGCAAAAAAAATGCAACACATATATTATATTAATAACAGTTTGTTTTCAGTGAATTCTAAAGACCAAGTTATATTTTACAAAACATTTAATTTAAAAAGAAATTTCTTGGTAAAGTGATTGAAAATAATTCTTTATAAGGTTTTAATATTTTTTATGTAATTTTCTGGGAATTTATATAATTATATAACCTATAAATATATAAATTATCACGACTGCATTGAACTTATGCTTTCTTTTTTTTACTTCAAGCGTCATTTTGTCACGTTTCAATCGAAAAGAACTATATGAAATTTTGTTTTAGAATTATTCAACTATTATCACTATTATATTCTGCAATTAGCTTCTATATATGAAGCTGCTGAAATATCACATGCTATTTAATAATTATTTATTTAAATTACAATAATTGTTTTTCAATGTAATTTTGAATCGCGCTTCAAAGTGTAGAAAACAAGCGCTCAGCTCTAACGCACGCATGAATGAAAATTATTATCATTTTATTATTGCATTAAATAGTCCCTAAAAAAGAAAAACTACTTTTCAATTGCACTTATACAGAAAAATTACTTTCTACGAAAATATTAGAAAAATAGAGCAAAAATTAACGATAAATTGTTGCAAAATGCACCAACAGCTGTTAGCTAGTCAACGAGTTTCGAACTATTGACATATGAAAACAAAAGAATCTGAAATTTTAGTGAGTACTCAAATGATGTCCATGGAATTGTCACGACCTCCCGGACATTTTGAAGACTAATAATATCTTTATTTTTACAAAATACGTCCACGTGGACAAAGTACGGGGAGGGGGTTTGTCCAAATTCCACGGCTGTCCACGAGGGGGGGTCAAAAAGTGGTGAAAAATTGTCCACGTGTTATATGGATGGCCCCCAACCAAAAAGTATGATTTTTTAACCACATAGCCAAATTTTCAAGAGAACAGTTGCATTTTGATCCCAAAAAAGTTGAATTTCTCTATAAACAGAAAATATTTAATAAAAACAACCAGCCAATTTCAAAAAAACTTGAATTTGCATTCATAAAATATTTTATTTCTCTTTTCAACACTAACAAGTGCAATTTAAACAAAAAGGCCATTTTCGTCGAAATAGTACAATTTTCAACAAAGTAGCAGAGTTTTCTGCCAAAATGGATAACTTTTTAACTAGATTATTGAATTTTCAACCAACTGGTTACATTTTTAACCAATAAAGATGTAATTTCTGCTAAAAGAGATAAATTCTGGAGAATATCGAACGACGTTTTGTGATCTATAAAGTGTTAAAATATTTTAGATTACTCCAAGAGATTTTACAAGATTTCAAACAATTAAATTTTTCGGTTTATAAAAATTGTTGAACCTTTAATCCAAAAGACGAATTTTGTATACAGAAATTGAATGTAGAGTTTCTTAACAAACTGATTCAACTAAATCATTAAAACAAAATAGCTGAGCACCCAAGCGAAGAAGATTAAATTTTAACCAAAAAGTGGCATTTTCATTAAAAATTAATGTTCTGCGAGAACGGATGATTTTTTTTAAAGATAAATTTTGAAAGAACAAGTTGAACCCAATATTTTAAAAGATTTCAATTGACTTTCTACTATCAAAATATGAATGTTGAAACCAGAAACTTGTTTCGGCTTAAGAAATTGAATTTTTAACCCGAACGGACGAATTTTTAACCAGAAAGGATGACTTTTGAACAAAATTGTTGAAGTCTCCACCAATAAGTTAAATTTTTTTCCAAAACAGATAAACTTTTTTTCTTAAAGCAGATACATTTTTATTTGAAATAAACATTTTTAAATAGTTAAAGTTTAATTTTAAAAAGATTCCAATTGATTTTTCAACGTCAAAATATCAATTTTTGATTAAAAAAAAAGTTGCTAAGAGAAAAATTAAACTTTTTATCCATAGGATGAATTTTTCTTCTAAACAGGCTGATTTTTTCAGAAATTAGTTGAATTCTGTACGAAATAGTTGCAATTGATCCATGAAATATGAATTTTTTATTAAAACAGAGCAAATTTCAATAAGAAAACACCAAATCTTCTTTTTAAGTTAAATTTCTAATCAAATAGTTGCATTTTTTCCATGGAAGGTGAAATTTTTTGTTAAACAGATGAATTTTAAATTGAAAAGAAAAAATCAAAATTGAAAAAAGTCGAATTTTCATCCAGAAAGGAATCTAGTTCTCTTTTAACCCAAAAATACTAAATTTTAATAAAAAGTAAATTTTCTACGAAATAGTTCACTTTTTAACAAAGCAGCAGAATTTTCAACCCAAAAGTATGATCTTTCAACAGAATCTTTTAACTTTCAACCAAAAATTGTATTTTCATTTAAGAAAAATGCAACATTTCTGCCAAAGAAGGTGAATTTTAAAATCAAAAAGACAAACTTTCGTAAAAGAGTTAAATTCTCAAACAAAAAGTGGTATTTTATTTAAGAAAGATAAAACTTTTCCCAAAACGAATGAATTATGGTTTAAAAAAACTTTAAAATAATAAAAAACAGAAACAAAAAATAAAAATAAAATCTATTATCTTCAAAATGTAGTTAAATTTTCACCCCAAGATGATTCCTGATCACTTTCGTACACCAAAAGAAGAATTGTAAACAATAAGTTAATTTGATATCAACTAGTCGAATTTTTAACCAAAACTTATCACTTTTTAACAACTTTATTAAATTTTCAGCCAAAACGTTTCATTTCTGTCCAAGAAAAATGAAAATTCTTCTGGAACAAATGAACTTTTAAATAAACAAGACAAATTTTCAAAAAAAGATTTGAATTTTCATACAAAAAGATTTCAATCACTTTCCAACACAAAAATAAGAATTTTAAACAAAAAGTAAATTTTGTAGGTTAGTTGAATTTTTAACAAAATAGTTACATTTTTATCCAAGAAAGATGCAATATTTCTATTAAAAAATATAAACCTCTAAAGCAAAAATAAAAAATTTTCAAAAGAAACATTTCTCATAGAAAAAAAGTTTATATTTTAGCAACCAAATATCAATTTTAAACAAAAGCTTAATTTTTCATGAGATGGTTAAATTTTCGAACAAATAATAAAATTTATAAGAAAAAAGATAATCTTCAAGGTGAGAGTCTTTTCCAATTTGTAAAAACGACGTACATGAGTGATTGGATTTGTTTTTGATCTTACATTTTTGGTCTTAATTTTAAAATACCTTATCTTGGGAGTAAAATTTTGTTTTCTCTTTAAATAGCGATTTGACAAAACTTTTCTTTTTTTTTCGTAATCAAAGCCTTTCAATAGATTGAAAATATTGTTTCAGTCTTAAATATTCAATTTATATCCCATTCAGTTTTATTTGCTTTAATTAAGAAGAACAATAATTATTTAATATTTAGCAATATTTGACTGTTTACTAAAACCAAATAAATTGAAACCAAACATTTTAAAAGAAAACAGTTGAAAACTGAATTGTTTTTAAATAAAATTTGGAGAGCTTTCAAGGATATTTAAAAATTTAAAAAGAAAATAGTTTAACTTCTAATTCAAGAAATGTTCTGTTACAAAAAATTAGGAATTTTTAAATTTCTAATGTTTCTAGCTTAAAATTACTTAACATAGTATAATTTAAAAATTTTTTAAATTTATTCATTGATTTCTTAATATAGAGCATTAAAAATAATAACCTGGACTTATATTTTTGTAACAGATTCTGAGTCTTTGAATTATGTTATTTATATAACTTAAAAATGATAAATTTTGTAGTTTATCTACATTTCATTTGAAATTGTTGAGCATTTTATTACAACATTTTTGAATCAGTAAAATTTTAGAATTAAATTTTTAATCTTTAAAATTCAAAAGTTACACTTTGAGTGTTTTAATTTGAAGTTAACTTTTTATTGCTACAAATGGAAAAATGGTTAGCTTTAGAGTGGGAATTTTTTAAATTTATTGAGTGTGCAAAATTTATGCGAACCGGGAAAATGACTGTCAATTTTTTCTTCTCTCAAAACGGCCCCCCTTTGTGTGAATTTTTGTTAATTAATTTTATTTTTGTAATAAAAAAAAAAGATTTTCTTTGTTTAGAAATAATTTTATCTTTTTTTTTTAAGTTGCAATAGGAGCATTTTATGATAGTTTCTTAAATTTCATCTGTGGATTCTTGGATTTATTTTCAGGATTTTTGCACGTTGACTGGGATATTGCTGAAATTTCCAATATTCTTGAGCCAACCATAACAATAGATAAAGCAATGTGTTAGCTCTGCATATCTCAACCATGTCAATAGTTGCATTAAGAAAGCAGTTATGGTTGTGTCAGGAAAATAAGTGTATTTGTTGCATCAAAAGGTGTACGAATAGTTCTAATAATAATAATAATGATAATAATAATAATAATAATTGCCTCGGTGGCTTAAGAGCCTCGGTGGCTCAGTTGGTTAGACACTTGGACTTCACCTCAGAGGTCCGAGGTTCGATCCCTGAGCCGGTACCTCTGGAAATTTTTCAATGTACCTTTACCGAGGTTCTGGTGGTTCGGAACCCACCTTAAGCTGTAGGTCCGCCCATCGTGTACTTGACTGCAATCCAGTCCGTCAATGATGGGGTCAAAACCAGGCTTTGTCCAATATGTCTGGGCAGACTGCTCTCATCAGATCACTTGATTACATTATAAAAATGCTTCCGTGACTGATGATGTACACCGGGAGAGCCCCGTGCAAACTGATCAAATAAAATTCCAACTTTAACCAAAAAAATGCCTTCGACATGTTGGACAGTATAAGCCTGTGACAACATTTCGACACAGAAATGTTTTTTATAAATAAGAGCCTTGGTGGCTCAGTTGGTTTGGCACTCGAACTTCACCGAAGAGGTCCGGGGCTCGATCCCTGAGGCGGTACCTCTAGAAATTTTTCAATGCACCTTTACCGAGGTTCTGGTGGTTCTGAACGTACCTTAAGCTGTAGGTCCCCCCCTCGAGTACTTGACTGCAACCCAGTCCGTCAATGATGGGGTAAAAACCAGGCTTTGTCCAATAAGTCTGGGCAGACTGCTCTCCTCAGATTACTTGATTACATTACAAAAATAAGTCCGTGACTGATGATATATATCGGGACAGCCCCGTGCAAAAATGATAACATAAAATATCCAACTCGAACCAAAAATTCCTTCGACATGATGGGCAGTATAAGCCTGTGACAACATTTCAACACTGAAATGTTTTTTTTATAATAATAATAACACAGGCCCACAAAAAAAACAAAAGTGTCTGTGAAATTGACCAGACCTATATATTCTTATGTATTTTTCGTCGCTGACTCCGAATTTGCAATAAAAAAGTAGGGTCCAGCTACTTTTTTATGGGGTTTTGATCGAAAAACCCCATTTTTTACGGTTTTTTCATGGTTTTTTTAAATAAAAAAAAAATAAAGGAAAATTTTATTTTTTTGACTTCAGAATCGAATTCTACGGGAAAAAATACATCGAAAACCATGTTTTGATTTTTTTTTTTACAAAAATTTCAACCCACCATACGGCGATGAAAAGGCAGAAAATCGCGAAAAGTGAAAATTTGCTTCAAATTTGATTAAAATGACATTAAAATCAAGTTTTATGATTTTAAACCGATTTATAAACATTGAAAATACTTTATTGGGGGTTTTTGAGGTCCCTGATCACGAATTTTAAGTAATTTTTTCAAAAAGCATCTCCTAGTCGGCGTAAGTGGACAATAAACGTGATAAATTGATATTTTTTTCAAAAAATCGATGTTTTGGATACTGTTCTGGAGGTTTTCTACTACATGAATC
>NC_046666.1:15426559-15478803 GCF_010883055.1 Belonocnema kinseyi | reverse complement strand
TGTGATTCATGTAGTGGAAAACCTCCAGAACAGTATCCAAAACATCGATTTTTTGAAAAAAAATATCAATTTATCACGCTTATTGTCCACTTACGCCGACTAAGAGTTGTTTTTTGAAAAAAATGATTTAAAATTCGTGATCAGCGAACTCAAAAACCCCCAGTAAAGTATTTTCAATGTTTATAAATCGGTTTAAAATCGTAAAACTTGATTTTAATGTCATTTTAATCAAATTTGAAGCAAATTTTCACTTTTCGCGATTTTCTGCCTTTTCATCGCCGTATGGTGGGTTGAAATTTTTGTAAAAAAGAAATCAAAATATGGTTTTCGATGTGCTTTTTCCCGTAGAATTCGATTCTGAAGTCAAAAAATAAAATTTTTGTTTATTTTTTTTTATTTAAAAAAAACATGAAAAAACCGTAAAAATGAGGTTTTTAGAGCAAAACCCCATAAAAAAGTAGCTGGACCCTACTTTTTTATTGCAAATTCGGATTCAGCGTCGAAAAATACATAAGAATATATAGGTCTGGTCAATTGCACAGACACTTTTGTTTTTTTTGTGGGCCTGTGTATTAATAATAATAAGCTCCCTACCGAAGGTGTTCCGCGTTGATGTCGCGGTAGGGCTTGCGCTTTCCTCTCATGACTTTGACCGCAATGTAGGCTGTGGCATTGCTACTGACAGGTTTTCCCATGCCAAATAGGCTGATAACAAAGAGGAGAGGGACTAAGTAAAATATCAAAACCCATCAATAAAAAATGTAGAATATATTAAAGATTTTGAAATGCTTGTTGCTTCCCGAGGATCTTCGGAGCGCCCCTGGAGCCACAACTAGGGGCCACAGGATGCAATACGTTGGCGATGGTGAGCTGCGATATGGTCAGGCAAATCTCACTAATCAAACAGCTGGCCAACAAGAACATATGCGACAAACTGAAAGCAGCAGAACATCAGCTGTGCCTGCTGAGGATGCTTTTGCTAGCGCTAACTATTTACAGCCAACCACATCGAATGAAATACCATGGGAGAGCATCAATTGAGATACCACAATAAAATAGGAATTCTTGCGTTTCTATTACGAAAGTGCAAACTTTGAAACGAAAATGGAAAAAGGATACAATTGAAGAACGAAATTTGCTGCAAAGTATCCTAATGTACAAAAAGTCGCACTAAGAGATCTTATCCATAATGTGGAGGACATCAGGACTAATCTACATGTTACAGAAGACAGAGCAATGGAGATTAAACAACAGGTTGATTTAGCGTTCTTCAGGTTGATTTGATGTTCTTCCTCAACCTGTTGATGATCCAAAACCACGACATCCTCCAGAGGTGGATGACCTTATACAACCAGAGGCAGAAGCATAAGTTCAGCAACCAAAAAAGCGACTAAAATGAACATACCATATGAACAGAGATGTGATGCACCTTTATTTTTTGGCAGAAAAATGTGGGTGAAGTGAAAGGAAAGAACATCATAGACTCTTCTTACTTAAATACCTAGATCTAGCTACAAAAATAAATCAGCAGAGTCTGACAGATCAAAACGCTTAATATCTGTCAACAGACTGCTTTCAGCGGTTGAAATAGCTTCTATGAAATTGGGAGTGGAACAGCAGCTTCCCATTGATGAACTCGCCTTGGAAGATGTGGATAACGAAGACTTGATTGATGCTGAAGGCATAGGTGCAGTTGTGGCAACCGTTCAAATCTTCGACCGGAAAACTGGGCCTGCAAATGCAGTTTTTGTCCAAGCAAGGAATCGAGATCAACTATAGAAGATCAGGTTGGATATGGATGTCAGTAAATTAAGGTGCAAATTGGATCGATTAACTCAATAGAAAAAAGGAAATAGAACTAGAAAGCTGATAAACCATGTTACTAACATCATCCACCCTCGGCACAACGAGACATTAACACCAGCAATATTGGATTTGATTATAGACTCTCAACGACAGAGATTTGATGTTCTTACTGCCAGACTGCAGCCGCACAAGAAAAGTGACTTTTGTTTAAATTTCAATATACGTTGTTTGAAAATTTGAGCGTGATGCTTAAAACTTTGTTAAGTTTTAAGCATCACGCTCAAAATTAAATCATCACGCTCACGGTTAAAATTCAAATTTTTCGTTTTAATGCAAAATCCTGTTAAACAACACAAGAATCCAACGACCAAATTTGGACCACAACGAATAAACGAAAACCAAAAATCCTATTTTAATTTGAAAAAAAAAATAAAATAAAATAAAATTTTCGAACAAAAATAAAAAAGAGGAAAGAAAAATGAGAGGGCAGCCAACCACATCCTCTTCCTTCTCTTTTTCTTTCTTTCGTCTTTTTTATTTTTATTATCATCAAATTACAATAAAATTAAGACAAAAAACATAAATAAATAAATATGCATTACCAACGTTTCAATAAAACTTTAAGCGGTAGAAATTAACAGCACCCACAAACAGGTGCTTTCTCTTTGATACCTGAGAATCGAATTCTTGTTTTGTTCAAAAGGATTTTGCATCAATTTGATTATTGGACGTTAAATGGGATTTTTAGTTTGGATTTCGGTCTATTTTAAATTTCGTAAATTTTTCGTTTTAAATCTAATTTTTTTCTTGGACCTCAACTCTTCTGTTAAACATTTGTATTTTTGCATGATAAATTATTTTCTTGAAAATTCGACTATTTTCGTGAATAGTTAATGTCCTAAAATTTTTCGCCCGATTTGCTTCAAAATTCAATAATTTAGTGACTTTTTGTTTTATTTCAAGAATAATTAGGTACCTAAATTATTATTTTGAGAATATTTTAAAGCTTTTTCATTGCAGTAACAGATATTGATGATTTTTTTTTAACTTTATTATCAGTATCATTAAGATCTTTTTATTTTTTTTATTATTCGGTAAAAAAATATCCATAAGAAAAATTCTTTTCAGAATTTTGTGATTACTACTTACGCAATTGTTTGTCTTGGGTCACGTGTTTCAAACGTGAAAAAAAAATTAAACCAGGACTAGGTGTAATTTAAATAAATGTCAATCAACATTTGGCAATGTTTAAACACTCGCATGAAATAATAATGTTCATTTCTTCATATAAGGAATAAGATTCTTGATTGCCAGAAACATATTTATTCATTGGTATATGAGAATGTAAATGTTTAAGTTAGCTCAGATTCTAATTTCAACATACCTTATATCATCAGTTCTATCTCAGGAAAAAAAATTGCGCTTATAAAAAAAATTTTTTAAATTAAGAAAATTAGTTATTTTAACAATAGCTTTTTTCACTTTTTCGAAATAAGTAAATGATCCTGAAAAGCAGTCTTTTGTTGAATCAAGTTTTGCCTTAAAAAATGTTTCAACGATTGCCGCTAAAAACAAATTTTCTGCCAAAATTAGAAGCACTACAATTGTAGATAATGTTTTCTTAAATGAATGATTGTGGATCCTATTAATTTCAGTTTTGTTAATAAAATTTGTATAATAATTTGTGTTTACTTAAAATCAAAATTTGTTTAAATCAAAGTTGATTTATTCCTATGATTATTTTTTTATATTGTATGAATTTTGTGCTTAATGTGTGGCTGTGTGAAGATTGCGATAATAATCTGATCAGTGCATGCTTTTGCAAGATTTGATCGTGTCCACTATACAAGTTGCGTAAATGTTAAAAATTGGAATTACCATCAATAAATAGTTCAGCAGTCGTCAGTATAAATAGTCGTGATTTTATTGAAAATTATCAGTCACGCTTAATAAATCGTTAGGTAGCCAAAATGAAGCTTTGCACTAATAATTTAATATTTACAATCGTCGTTTTACTGTTTAATTCTGTTGGTAAGTCAAAAACATATTTATAATATTATACAGTTCACCCTCTCAAGAGTGCCGCGATCGGGTTTTTAGTTTAGCTTGTGCTCTTTCATGTTTTTTTAGTTTTACATTTTCAGTTTTCATATAAGAACTGTTCATCTCCCGTAATTTTGTTTTCAAGCAAAAATTTAAAGTTTCAATAAAAAAAGAAGAATTTTAAATAAAATTTGAGACTTCTTAAACCAAAAAATTTGATGTGTAGACTAAAAAAATACATTTCTAACAGAAAGATTGAGTTACTTCAAAAAAAGACGAAATTTAAATGAAATTCAAGAATTCTCATCCATAAATTTGAATATTCTAGCAAAAAGATTAATTATGTACCTAAAAACGTAAATTAGAAAACAAAAAGATCAATTTCTTACCAAAAAGTCACGAATTTTTTAATAAAATTTAAGAATTAGAAACTAAAAAAGTTGAGTCTTGTACTCAAAGTGAGTTTCGAACAAGAAGATTAATTACCTTTAAATACTAACAAAATTTCAATAAAATTCAAGCGTTTTTAAATTAATAGTTTGAAGTTTCAACTAAATAAATAAATGCTTCAACAGAAAGAATTATTTACTACCTAAAATGACAAATTTCTGATACAATTCAAAAGTGTTTAACAAAAACTTGAAGTTTCAACTGAAGAAAAAGAATTTTTATTAAAATTTAAGAGTTTCCAATCAAAAAGCAAAGATGATGTTTCAGCTAAATAAAATGAAGTTTTAAACAGAAAGATTAATTTACTTAAAAAGACCAATTTTAATCTAAATTCAAGAACTTTTAACCACAAATTTCAACTTGCAAATAAGAACATGATTTAAAAAAATTAATTCTCTACTGAAAAAGACGAAATGTTACAAATTTCAAGAATTCCCAACTAAAAAGTTCAATTTTCAACAAAAAAACAATCATCATCTGAAAACGCAGTAAAAACGTTACCATATGCACTTTAGGAAAAAAAATCTCTAAATTCTTAATACGTGTAAAGTTACTTTTCCTGTACCCCCCCCCCGTTAGCAACCGTCGGTTTTTCGAGCCCCCCCCCCTAATTTGGTAATGAAGTTTATGGACGATCCCTAATCTTCGAGCGGCATTGTTGAGAAAGTCGGATCCGAACATTGGGCGCGTAGGGGAAAGCTCAGGAGTGGTGGTAGAACTATTGAGAAGGTGGACTATACCTTAATAAAAAAACTAAAGATTTAAGATGTGAGAAGTATTTTAAATTTAATGATAATTCTTTCGTAAAATTATTAAATTTATAATGGTTTATCACCATTTATAACTAGAGACTTGCAATTAGTGATATTTAAGAAAAAACGGTTTAGCCCTAACGAGGTTTTTCGTAACCTGCGGCCATTTTGTAAAAAATACATTCGAGAGACCTTTATGATAAAAATTATTGATTAAATGTGTTTAATTCAATAATAAAGCTATTTTCCAAAGATACCTATGAAAGCGTTACAAATCTCTTTTGCAGAATCAAGTGGTCAGCCATGTCGTCCTGTAGAAAATAATAACAATATTAATCAGCAACCTAATAATCAACAACCCAATAATCAACAACATAATAATCAACATCCTAATAATCAACAACCTCATAATCAGGAACCTAATAATCAACAACAAAATGATCCGAATCGTCCAACTCCAGTTGCTCGGTGGGACATGCAAAATATTGCTTATGCCCATGCACCGATTGTATTATTGGAAAGAGATCCTATTTCCGGCACAAAAATAAGGAGACACGTATTTGCAAGGCGTACATCAGGTGGACTTCAACATTATATATTACAATTTTCGGCAACTATGCCACATAGTCCACCACGCGATCCTTAAATCTCATTAGAAAACAATAAAAAAATGAAATATATGTAGTTTTCCTGAATAAAGATTTGAAATTAATTAAATTTCCTTTTAAATAATTAAATAACTCAACCCTGCCGAGACATGATAAAGGGTCTGACTTTTTGCCTCCCGGGTAGGCTCCTAGCGACAAGACAAAGTTCCGCTTTGATCGGCTAATTTAGGAATGCGATCCTGAACGGACACAAGAAAAAAAAACGATCTGAGGTCTTTTTAGACCCTCTTTCATCAAGCATCTTACTAGCTGTTACGGAATTTAACAAGCCATCCGCGCAAACAGTGACCGTGTTCTGTCCTCTATAAAAAATTATGTCTTTTTATCTTTTAATTTCCTACAATGTCATTTGTATTTTACAACGAATGTGTTCTGCAGTTTCAGATTCACATTTTAAAAGACAATCATATTTCAATATTAGGTAGTCGACCATTAACTCAACAGTAATTTTCGACCGGGCAATCGATACTTCGATTGTGCTTTCTCAAATATATATGAGGAAGGATCATGGTCCTTCGAGCCGGATAAGTGAAAAAACCAGCTCAAACTAATTCTCCAGCACGATGTGTGGATGGCGCATAAATAAAGGCCGTGAAAATCAACAACTCTGAACACAATCAATAAATAGAAGCACAAGAAAAGATCATTTTTCGAAACAAAACAGTTATTATTATTTTCTCCAGTACTAATGCCGAAGCAAAACGCATCCATCTGGTCAGGATCGAGTCTGAAAAGAAATGATCAAAAATATCATTTCTTCGAAGTGTTTCCATGCAAAATATGATTAAGAGGGAACCGTTCATTTTTCGGAAGGGATAAAATTTAAGAAAGGTAAAATTTCAGAATGGGTTATAATACATAATGGTAAAACTTAGGAATAACAAAAATGTGGAAAAAGGAATAAATCAGAAATCCAAAACTCTGAATAGTATTTATTCGGAAACCAAAGAAGCGGAATGTATAAAAATTCGAAAACGTTATAATTAGGAGGATGAACAATTAGGAATAAGTAAAAATACGGAGAGGACAAATTCGGAGTAGTAAATAAATGTTGCTATTATCAGGTATATAGTTTTGTTATTTATGGTAGCATACAAATATTCATCACAGTAAATTTGAAGAGCATATCATAATAAATTTATGATATCCGTCATGTTTAATTTTTCACGAAAAAATAATTATTTTTTATCATTATATAATTTTAAAACAATTTTCAACGTACAACATAAATTTATTATAATATGATATTTAAATTCACTGCGATAAACATTTGTTTGCTACCATAAATAAACAATTATACACCTGCTAATAGGTATATTTATTAACAATTCCGAATTTTTCTAGTTTCCGAATTTTTCCTCTCCATATATTTACATATTCCTAATTTTTCACCCTCTTAATTTTAACGCTTCTGAATTTTCACGCATTCCGCTTCTTTGGTTTCCGAAGAAATACCTTTCAGAGTTTTGGATTTCCGACTTTTTGCTCTTTCCGACTTTTTGTTATTCCTAAGTTTCACCATTATGTATTATAACCCATTCTGAAAATTTACCTTTCTTAATTTTTACCGTTCAGAAAAATGAGCGGGTCCCGATTAAGACCATCTCTTGTAAACAATGTGTGTAATAAATAAAGTGAAATAATTATTTTAAAGTCAAGATAACATAACCTATTTAAGTCAACAAAAATATAACCTCAAAATGTTGAGTTTCAGTTTGGTTATAATAGAAAATGGAAAATTAACTAAAACGTTTCTTACAAAAAGCGTTCGGGGATTAAATCACAGCTTACAACATTGAAAAAATTCGTGTCAGGTTTCCATTCTGGGAAACATTATATAACAGACATGCAAGTCAGAGAGTCGAAAAATATGAGAATCTTTTATCTGATTTTAGTGAGATACAAACCAAAATTGAGAATGTTGAACATAACTTTATAGATCCCAATAGTCAAAATTACCAAACAGAAAAAGAAAGAAATAATTTCGAAACTATATATTTCGAGGTCTTAACCCAAGCACATAATTTCATTAAACAGAAAAAGAATGGCACCAAAGAAGAGATAACAGAATCTAATAATAAACAAAATAAGTCTGCCGCTTTACAGGTTCAAAACGAACACTCAGAGTTCGAAAAATCAATCAAATTATGAGAAAATAATAATACTAATTCTAAATTTTCATGAATTTTTGTAAGAACTTGATAAACAAAACACTCAAATTTCACAAATTCGCGTTCGATTAGATTTACGAAAAACTTTGGTCGTAATTCCATCTATACAAACCAGTGTTAGATTGATTGATAATTTTCAGCAACAGACAGAAATGCGAACAAAATTTGAAGAAATTTATTTCAATGCTATTTCAATGGCTAAAGATATCATCAAAGAAGAGGATGCAAAAATCAAGCTATCTGTAGGTTTTGATGCTAGTTTTTCAAAAAAATTTTATTTATCGAACGTTTAACTTCCACCATTACCTCTTCCTCCCTTTGACGGAAATTATGGAGAATAACAAAACTTTCATGATACTTTTCAAGCGTTAATTCAAAATATTAAAGGTCTTCCTCATGTCGCAAAATTTTATTATTCATGCGGAGCGTTTAAAGATTCGGCAGCTCAAGTCATAGACTCGATTGAAACTTCAGCTGAAAATTACGCAGTGGTATCAGGTTTATTAAGAATTAGTGATATGAAAATTCTAGGCTAAGTATTGGAACATTTATGGAAATACCCAGAACGCAAAGCGGTTATAAGTTTTCAGGGTCGCTGAGTCCAAATTTATAGGTCACTTGACTCAGCGAAGTCGCATTCCATCCATAACCTAGAAAAAATGAATATAAACACCGAAAACTGTCCCTGACACCTGAGAGAAAAATCCCACCTTCCCTGATACCTACGTTCCATATCCTTTATGCCTGGATGGAATCGTTATCCCTCGTCCTCACTGTAATCCCCCAAATTCATTGGAAAGTAATTTATGTGAGAATCCCAGAAGTGCAAGTTGAAGTTCATCAAACAACCAAGCTTTCCAAAGTTTTTCACTCGATCAGCTACTATTTTCTTGAAGTTTTCATTTTTATGATTTACCAGAAAAGATTTCCACGTATTTTTGAAACTCCTCTACGCAGCTTTATCTTTTTTGTTCATAACTTTGATGAAATTATGATCTTTTAACGTTTTGTGGATTTGTGGGCTATCAAAAACACCATCATGCACGTTTTTGTCTGAAATATTTGGAAATTTTTGCTGTAAATATTTGAAGCATTTGCTTCCCTTATTAAGAAGCTAAACAAAATGCTTCATGAGACCCAATTTTATATGGAGAAAAGATAGAAGTACTCTGTCCGGATTGACTAACGGGGTTTGCTTAATATTTTGCAAACCTGGCTCAAATTAAATTCTTGTTAGCCATTCTTTATTAGTATAGTGATTCTTTCTATCCCTACTACCTCACAAACACAAAAAACATAGATTTTTTGTGAAACCTGATTGTTGCTCTGATACAAAACCTAAAATTTTCAAGTCTCCGCAAATTCTCCTATTAAATTCTGATCCCTTGATCTTTTTAAAAACAAATTCGAGATTTTGTTTTGTTTCCTTAAGCACAGTTGAATGAGCTATCGGTATAGAAGTAAACTTTCTTTTATTGTGAAGTAATACTCCCTTGAGACTTCTTTTAAAAGAATTAATGAAAAGTCTCCATTCCTTATCCTACTAAACACCTGGCCTGCCGTCCTAGGAGTGATAACTCTCATACCTACCTAGGCTTTTCCGACTTTGAAGATGACTATGTCAGCTCGCCATCTGACACATTACGACTTCTTCCTCACACTCTCACGCCCACCTGCAAGGCAGCGCGCCTTTGCTGACATCGTTACCTCTTCAAATCTAAGAACGAATCATTCTGCACATCTCCTTCTAGAGCACTTGTCATAATTACAGTATCTGTCAAGACAGCAGGATTTTGTGCTACAGAGTGATATCCATGGTCCAAAAGTGACTAACAAGTTCTGTGTACCGGACTCTGAATACAAAGAATTTATATATAGAACAGTTTTTAGAGTTTAAATATTTTTTTAGGTTTTTTCATCAGCCTATCGACACATGGTATACTTTGCTGATTAATGCCATTTCTTTAAAAATCGATCCAATTAAAAAACGCGAATGGGGATCAAAAAATATTACTGAGACCTAATTAACTATGACAAAATTTACCGAATTCTTAACGAATCGTTGTTTAGTTCTCGAAACATTGCATCCAGAATTGGTCAATCAAAAGAATTCCATTTTAAATGTGACAACTCCCACCTCGAAAAATTATCACGCGAATCAATCAAAACCTTATGCAATACTGTCGAATTCAGTTGTTCTCATAAGACATAAATTTGGGAATTTTCATGAATGCAGAGATTCAGGTTCTTAATCAAATTACATTTCAACAAAACTGTGTAAGACGTTGCAATCATCACAGAAGAAATATCATTTTAAAAGTAGGAGGCATTGATTTAATGTCTAGCAATTTGAAGCTTCGTATATATACAACAATACAGTCGCGATTAAATTCATACAATACTCATATTTCATTCTTTGTAGTAAATCAAGTAACTGCAATTATTCAAGCTTTAAAGTCACATACTCAAAATCTTCAAATCCCTGATAATTGTAATCTAGCAGATCCCTTGTTTAACTTTTGTGTATCGGTTAAATTAAATTATGAAGATATCGAGCAATAATACAAAAAGCAAAGTTCGGATGATTCATTGGAGGGGATAGTTTCAATGAAAACCCTGAACCAAAAACTTCGTTGTGTCATCCAAATCAAAACATGGAATTAAATCGAAGTCTTCAAAAATGTCGGTTGATTAAAGAATTTTATCAAACTCGTGACTTTTCAGAAGAAGAAAACGCTTGCGAATGGTACTTTGTTAAAACACACACACAAGAACAAGACGGACGATTTTCTGTTCGCTTACCTCTTAAGCAAAATCCAAAAAATCTTCGAGGGTCTCGAGACACAGCGTTGAAGCAACTGTACTCATTTCAATATGAATTACCTAAACATTCTGTCAATAAGCAGCGATACAGCGACTTCATAAGTAAATACAAAAACTTATGTCATATAACTCGAATCAACGATGATGAAATCGATGAACAGATTGACTATTATTTACCTCACCATGCTGTGATCAGATAAGCAAGCGCGACAGCCAAACTACGCATTGTCTTTGACAGTTCCTTCGAGACAAGTACAGATTTATTGGACTTACAGGTTTATCGGATTATCTCCTAATCAACCTGTTTCCACGTATTCTCTTAACACACTCACGTATGGAATAGCCTCATAACCATTCCTTGCTATAAGATGTCTAATGCAGCTGGTCATCGAAAACAAAATCAAGAATCCAAGAATGTCTAGAATAATAGAGCAAGATTTTTGTGTTGATGATTTGTTTGCAGGTGCAAGTAGTATTTAAGAAATCAAGGAAATCAAAGAAAGTGTCCCCAACATTGTTCAGTCAGGAGGATTACACCTATGCAAATCTCTGTTTTTTCGTTTGCTTTACACCAGCAGCTGTGCATTTAGAACTTATAATGGGCGCTACAACAGAAGCATTTTTAAACGCACTAGAGCGGTTGATTGCTCGAAAAGGTAAGGCTTTAATCTTATATTCAGATAATGATACCAATTTCGTTGGTGCCAACAACGAGCTTCGGGATTTAATAAAATTATTAAAAAGTAAGGTTATTCGAAGTAAGGTTCAAAGTTTTTTAGCAGATAACTCAATGAAATGGCATTTCATACCAGCTTCTTCTCCCCATACGAAAGATTTATGGGGAGCTGCAGTAAAGTCAGCTTAAACGCATTTACGGAAGGTTATGGGATTTTTTTTTATTAACATTCGAAGAGCTTACTACGGTATTTGCTCAAATAGATGCTTGTACCAATTCGCGTCCTCTTATTCCTATGTCCAGCGATCCCACAGACTTCACAGTTCTCAAACCAGATCACTTAATTATTGGCGAACCACTTCCATGTATACTCGAGAATGACCTTCAAGAGGTTCCAGAAAATCGTCTAATCAAATTCCAACATCTTAGCCAGGTTCAGAAAAATTTTGTAACAAAATGGTTACAAGATTATTTAACACAACTTCAAAATTGATCAAAATAGACTTCTGTTCAAGGTCAAATAATCAAACCTGGTACTATAGTTCTTCTGCAAGACAAGGACTATTTTTTTGTAATTTAAGAAATTTAAATTAGATTAAAATCCACATTAAAAATCTTATTCCCCGTTCTATAATCAAATTGGTGCAAATTTCTGTTAAAAAACAAGAGTCCAACAACCAAATTTGGACCGCAACAAACAAACAAAAACAAAATAAAGAAACTTCTATTGTATATTTAACAAAATTTTATTTTTAGTGTTCTTTTAAATGAACAACAGTTTAGCTCAAAGGAAACAAATTTTTCAAAAAACTGGTTGAATTCTCAATGAAAAATAGATTAATTTTCAACCAAACAGTTGCATTTTTAGTAAAAAAATTAAATTTTTGCGGCAACAGGTAAATTTTTAAAACAAAATTCTAAACTTTTACAAAGAGAGTTGAATTTTTAACCAAGATAAAATTCTTCTGTTGATAAAGAAAAAAAATCCAAAAGGTTATATTTTTTTTCGAGTTACAGAATTCTTTCTGTAGGGCTGTGACATTTGAAAATGCCTAAAAAGGTTCACTAAGCATTTTATTTTTTTAAACTGGTATTAATCCAAAATTAAACCATTTTTTCTTAGAAACTTTCTATCACGAAAAATGTTATTGGAATACGAAACTAATTTTTTTTATCTACAATGTAGATCATTTATTAATAACAAAATTAAATTTTGAGAAGGTTATTAATTGCACCAATTTTGAGCAAGATTTAAGAAAACGCACTGAAATTAATCGAATGATTAATCGTTTATTTGGTCCAAAGGAAATTAATTTTCTAATAAAACATCGGAATTCTTAGAACAAAAAGACAAATTTGCAATTGAAATGTTTGGCAAAAAAAGCCTTTTAATAAAAAAGTAAAATTAAAAAAAAGGAAGACGAACTTAGAAACAAATGAAGAAACTTTAACCAACCAAACTAATTTTTTCAACAAATCTGTCGATTTTTTTACAAAATACATTGATTTGTAACCAAAAGAAGCAAAATGAATTATTTTCTAACAAATATATAAATGTCCAAACAAATAGTGTGATCTTAAATACGAAGAAAACTTAATTTTCAAATAACAAGAATAAATATCTACTGAAAAAGCCAAATTTTTTACAAAATGTATGAATTTTCACACAATTAGTTGAATTGTGAATTAAAATATAATAATTTGAAGCAAATAGTTATTTTTCCAAATAGTCAAATTTTTATTCTCAAATGTAATAGTTTAATATTCTGTTGCAAAAATTAAGTTCTGAGGAAAAAGAATTTTCCACAAAATAGTAATGTCTTGAACCAAAGATTTTTTTAACAAAAATGTTTTAGCTACAAAGATGTGTTTTTAACCGAAATGGTTCTTTCTTTACCAAAAGCCAAATTTTTAACGAATTACATTTTTTTAATTAAAAAGACGAAATAGTTCAATTTTATAGTTTAGGAAATTAATTTTTTTTTTAATTATTTTGAAACCTAGGTTTCAATTTTTTACCAAAAAGCTGAATTCCCAACAATAAATAATAATTTTCTACAGTAAAATACAAATTTATAACAAAATACAAGGAATTGACAGCTGAACAAAAATAATTTTTTTCATGAAAATGAAATAGATGAATTTTCAGTTTAAAAATAAATTTCTAAAAAGAAATTAACAAAATTAAGAAATTAAATTAAAAAAAATGTTGAATTTCTCCAGAGTAGATAAATTTCAGCAAATGGTGAAATTTTAAAAGAGAAAAATTAATTTTCTACCGAAAAATACAAATTCTAAACTAGAGAACATTTCAACTAGAAAAGGTTTATTTTTTAAATATCAAAAAAAGAATCCTGAAGTCTGGAGGTCAAATTATGTCAAGATATTTTTTTTTAATGCAATCGAAAATTTTGAATTGACACTGAAATTTTTTGATTAAAAAATTTTTTATAATCTCTAATTAAATCTTAAATCTATCACAAAATCGAAACACAGAGATAACCTTCATATTTTTACGCGGCATTTTCGGTTTTAAAGATCATCATTTGTCTAGTTTCCAAGTTGTAAAGTAAAATTTTAGTAAGTTTATAAACAAGTTTAATGCAAGTAAGTAAAACATTAAAAAATGCATTGTCATGAAATTTTTTTTACTGACTTTCAAAACGAAAAGATGAATTTTCAAACAAATAGTTAACTTCCCCACTGAAACTGTTAATTTTGCAACCAAAAATGGAATGGTTACATTTTAAAATAATAATATAATTTTCAAACAAAAAAGATTAATTTGTTATTGAAAACAGAATGTTAAATGTTTACCAAATTCAACCGAAAATTATTTAATCAGTTATTCGCAATACCTAAAATCTAAAATTAACTAAGTATTTACCCTAACAAGGAAATTCTCATAAAAAAAATTCATTTTTTAAGGAATGTTTAAAATTAATTTTTTTTAAACCTCCAACTATTTGTTACAATTGATTCTACTTAGTGGAAAGTGAAACGATTTAATTAAAAAGTATTCTTTAAGGTGAAAAATAATACAACTTTTTTATAGAAAATTGGCCTTTTTAGTCAAATATTCAAATTTTCTTAATTTTTTGTAAAAAAGTTTTGTAAAAGTTCTGTGGAACTTTCGGAAAACTCAGGAATTGTGTCCAATTTTCAACCAGACGAATTATTATTTCAAAATAAAGAGAAATTCCGCGTATGTCATCACAAATCGGATAAAATTAAATATTCTTTTTACTTTTATATTTTTCTCCAAAATCATCTTCGATGAATTTTTTTGAATTTAAATTTTTTAGACAAAATAGTGACATTTTTAAAAAGAAGATAATATTTCAAATAAATAATAGTTTTTAGCAAATTGTTTTAACCAATTCAATTTTTTAGCAGGACGAGTAATTATAGCTAAATAATTGAAATTTGCAATAAAAAAGATGGAATTCAAATCTTAAATATTATGCTTGAATCTTTAGTTCAAAATATTAATTTTGGATAAACAAAATTATAATTAAAAAAAAAAAGATAAATTTTGAACCAAAGATACTAAATGTTTACCAAATAGATGAATTTTCTACTGAATAGATTATTATTTTACCTGAAGTCAATTTAAAAAAAAATTAGATTAATTTTTAACTGTGAAAAACGAATATTCCCCAAAAATTAAAAATTTAAATTTTCAGTTAAGAAAAATAATGTTCAGACAAAGAAAAAAATTCTCCTCCGAAATACCTGAAGCTTCTAAACAAAAAGATGAATTTTCAACAACAAAAAATAAAAATAAATTCGAACAAAATCGAATTTCAATATACAATGATTAATTTCCTAACTAAAAAGAATAGTTAAATTTTGATTGAAAAAATAAATAAATATAAAGAAAAACTTTTTTTAACTGAATGGTACAATTTCGATGAGCGGAGATGAATTTTCAGCTAATATAAAGAACCTTAAAGCAAACAAATTACTTTTTAAAATGACTGTCGAACAAGAAGACTAATTTTAAAAGAAAGTAAAAATTTCAACCAAGCAGGTTCAGGTCACAGGTTTTTAAAATTTTTTAAATATTTTCAATATGATTATTTATTTTATTTTGTTGTGAATTCTCTTTCGTGAAAGCTCTTTTGGCTTTAACGAAATTATTTTCATTACGTATACTATGCTTCGCACTCGATTTCATCCAACGTGCACACTTTTACTCACTATGTTCTTTTTTTTAAATTTGTTTTTTGTTTGTTAAAAAGTTCTATAAAATCTATTTTTAATAAAAAATGTATTAGTTTTAGTAAAAGTTTAATCTTTTTTCAAAATAAAATGTAACTATTTTTTACAAAAGCATTCTATTTGGTTGAAAATTAAACTGTTTAGTATACAATTTACATCTTCTTTAACAATCTTTTTTAGTTCTTACAACGAAAAAAAATGGAAATCTTTTTGGGATGAAAATTCAACTATTAAAAAATGTTGTTTTCTTTATTTTGAAATGGATCTGTTTTGATCGAATTTCATCTTTATTAGATAAAAATTCAACAATTTTGATAAAAATTTAAAATGTTTCATTAAAAGTTTAGCTATTTTGTTTCACATTTGTCTTTCCAAATAAAAAATGTATTTATTTTGTTGACGATTTATCTGTTTTATTAAATATTGGACTATTTCATAAAGTATTTATTTTTTGTTTATAATTCATATTTTTATTTTTTGTTTTGTTAAAAAGTCCAGTAAAACCTTTTTTTGGGTTATAGTTTTTTTTAAAGTTTGTCTTTTTTTAAATGCATTAGTTTTTTTTAGAAGTTTAATTTTCTTCAAAAGAAATTTAACTATTGGGTTCAAAATTTGATTATTCTGTTGAATCTTCGTTTCCTGGTGTTAAGAATGTAGGTTGCTTTGTAAAATATTAACTTGTTTTTTAAGCGTATATTTCGATTTTGAAAATTTAAGCTGAAATATTTTTAAATAAAAATTTAACTGCATCTTTTTTTTAATGTGTCCCTTTGATTTCAAAATTATTCCGTTTTAGTAGAAATATCATCTTTCTGTGATAAGATCCAACTGGTTTATTGAAAATTGATAGTTTTTGCTTGATAATTCAACAATTTTGTCCGAAAATCTTGTTTGAAATACTTTTCTTAATAAATCAGGTTTTGTAAAGATTCATACTTTCATTTAAAAACTTAATTCTTTGTTTAAAATTTTAACTATTGGCCCTGAAATCCTTGAAATATTCGGAGGTTCTTGAAATCCTTGAATTTTCTGAATCCATCAAGTTGATTAATTCCTAAATTCTTCGAATATTATAAATTGCAGGCATTCTATGAATTTCCAAATTCCTTTAAATCTTTGATTATTATAAATTCCCTGAACAAACTTTCTATGACGAAAAAAATCCCCTGTCTTTTTCCTTAAATCCAACTATTCCCTAACCTGCAGCCACCCTGTAAAAATAACTTCGAATGACCTTTATGCTGTAAATTATAGATATAATGTTTTCAAATTAATAATAAATCTATTTTCCGAGTTTATCTCCGTAGGTGTTAAAAATCTTCTTTTCACAGGATCAAGACCAACTGATCCTGCAGAAAATAATAACAATCAACAACCTAATAATGCGAATCGTCAATCTCGAGTGATATTATATCGACAAATAGAAAATCTTGTTGCTGCCGCAGCACCGATTGAACTCTATGAATTAGATCCGACTTCTGGCAATCGATTCAGGCGACACGTATTTTTTAAGCATCCAGAAGGTGGAATCCTTCATCTCGACGCTAGGTTGACACCGCCGTCTAATATACCACCAGAAGCCCAACCAACTGGGCTACAAGATTAGTTGCAAAATATCTGGTAAATATGGTAGATGGACAACAATTTGAACTTAAATTCGTTGATTTTAGCCATTGCAACGACCGAGCTATGGGGAGTTGCGTTGTCGATGATTTTTGGTCGACAGTCAGCAAACACGGCACCCACCTAGCACAGTGCTTCTCCAGTCCCAAATGTTCCTGTAAAATATTGCGCACACACTCATTTGACATCCTGGTAGCCTCAACTATCTCACATTCCTGTAATCTTCGTTTCTCTATCATCATTTTATGCATTTTTTCGATCATTTCGGGAGTTACGACCTCAACGGGGCGTCCTGAATGTGGTTCGTCAGAATTTCTCGTGCCACCTTTCTCAAATTCAGAAACCCACTGTTTAACCGTCGAATATGAAGAAGAAGAGTCTTTCAGTGCGGAATTAATTTCTTGTTCAATTTAAAGTGGTGTTAGGCCTTCTAAAAATAAATATTGAATGACCACACGATTCTCTGACTTTTCCATTGTTGCACAAACAATCGAGGTGTATTGTTCAGTAGACTCTCAAATATATAATAATAGAGCAATCAACTTGAAAATTGATATAAACGGTAATGAGATATAGTTCTATAGAAGACAATTTTAAAATTCGACCTGCTGGTGCCATCTCTAGGTCAGGCTGAAAATTTTTTACCCCACCCTCGTATGCTAAAAAATCTGACTTTTAGTATCCCAGGAAGCTTCCTAACAAAACGACACAGTTCCATTTAATTTGACGAACTTCCTAATGCGATCCTTAATAGACCAGAGGTTTAGGGATCCACCAATGACAACAAGGAAATCTGATCTTAGGTCTTTAGAGATCAGGCACTTCGCTAACAGATTAAGCAGAATATTTTCCACTCGCTGGTTGTAAACTGAGCAAAGCTGATCCTTCAAAATGCCAAAACTAAGATTCTCTTAACAAAGATCTAAGAAGAGATCTAAGATCCACCAAGTTATACCCCTGATAGGTCCTTCGAAACCGAGCCCGAGCGAGAAGTCTGGCAAATTTGAAGGAAAACACAAAAGAAGATAAGCCAGCCGCCAGCGAAACCATGTGGAAATTTGGTCATTGCGCTAGCTGGCCCCAAACTAGAAAATACTTGGTCCCAAATTGGAGATTTGGACAGGACAAAAACTCATTTTTCTAGAATCAGCCACATTTAAATAAAAGAAATAAGTTAAAAATATTTATAAAGGTCGACATCGTTCGGTTGCCATCCCAGACATTTAAATTCGGAAACAGCGCCTGTAAAATAAAAAATTAGATAGTAAAATTAAAAGTATACAAATCGCAATGAATGTAAAAATTATTTTTACTTTGTTATAAGAACAACTAAATTTTAAATGATTTAAATTTGAAGGAACATAATTTAAATCATATCCAAAGTGATGCTTATATTTTCTGGATTTCAAACAGTGACACCGAACATCTGAGCAATAGTGGAATCCTAGAGATCTTCTCAACTTAATTTTATTGCAATAAGAATAATTAAAGAAGTTATCTTCATTTTAACTATTTAGATAATCACCGGACCTTGAAATAAATGCAAAATTTTTAGCCTATACCCGGATGTAGGTTATGAATCAAATTTCGAGGCAAAATCCAAATAAAATAATGAGAAGAGTGACATTATTTCGGAGCAAGAGACTAAATAATACTAAGTATAATTATATGAAATTATTATATGAAATTATTATATGAAATTATTATATGAAATTATTATATTAGAATTTGCTAATTTTATAAACTAATAAAAAAAATTTCAGCTACTTATGTCAAAATTTGAGGTGAAACGTATCCCGAATTTAAAAAATAAGTTTTTTGGAGTAATATTTTCCAGGGTACTTGGTCATAAATGAGACTTTGCAGGACGGCCCAAGCTAGTATTTTACAAAAATATTGCAAGATGTCGCATGATGGGTTAACCTGAAAATACACTCCACTGTCCTGGCGTTCGTGAAACAACGGCAACGTACGAACCTTGTAATTAACGAATTTTCCTGCAAAAGAAAAAAATTAATAACTATAGACAAAAAATAAGGGATTGCCTCGTCAAAGTGACTGATTAAGCATGATTCGTAATTTAAGATGCTCGAAATGCAGGAATTTATAGTTAGCTTGTCGCATATATTTTGCTTGCCTTGTTTCTTTTAGAAATTTGACAGCCGGTAGGAGGATCTGCGTAAATTCAGTTATATGAAGAAACATATAAATTACTTATGATTTATTTACTTACTTTTGCTTTCGTTTTAGAATCAGTTTCTCTGAACCCTACCTACTTGTCATCTACTTGTGCTCAAGTAAGTGCATAAAGTGAATATCTGTTTAAAAATTCCTAATCCCCTCCTGTAGAAGTCAGTGTGAATTATCTCCACATTTCAAAAATATCTCAATTCATAGATCACTATATTATAGAAAAGAACATGTAAGACCAACTTCGAGTACAAGATTTGTTTTCTGCTTCCAGATTTCATCTTAATTTCTTGAAAGACCTGCAGCTTCGATTTCGCAGCAATATTTGAAGAAGGCACTCTTTTGGTATAGTTCAGAGCGAAGGTGCCTGAACTCACTAATAACTGACCAAGGTAGTTGGTAAGCATCTCGAATTGAGTTTCATCTTAAGTGAAATTTGGAAACGAAGGGATCGCTGTTTATATTTTAGATGTATGGACCTCATGTCATAGAGAAAAATTGAGGGTAAAAGTGAGAGGGTCAAAATTTAGAGAGCCAATCCATTCTTCTAGATGGTCTAAACAGCCAACCAGAATATTTTGACATAGTCTTTCAGACTTTCATTTTATGATCAGTCTGACTACCTTAAGTTCAGAATCACTATTGGGGATGATCAAGGTAACCTTTTAGGATGGTCAATACGATCATCTTGGTTTCACTCATTTCTACCATCCAGCGAACAGTCAATGACCGGAGGCGGAGGGCCAGCCTGATTAGTTACCGTTGGCGTGTTTAATAAAAATGATCAAATTGTTAAGTCAAATGTTCTCAAGAAATGCTAAATTTAAAAAGCATAAGAATATTAGGAATTATTTTCAATTCATCTCTAGGATACAAAAGAAGATATTCATTTCTCGAAAATTAAGATTAAGATTAAGATCAGCTAACTTCACTCTTGTAAAAGCTGAGGGGAAAACAATGGATCAAATGCACGGAAAAAACTTTACTTCTGTAATTTCTTTGTAATTAATAGTAATTATTATCATTCTATTAATTCATTTAATAGTAATTAAAAAACAAAAACTATTTTTTAAATACACTTATATAGAAAAAATTAGCTTTTAGGAAGATATTAGCAAAATATGGCCAAAATAAACTGAATCACATGCATTTGGTTCCTTGTTTTCCCCTCAGCAATCTATGAAGTGAAGTAAGCTGTTAATTAAACTGAAAATACCTCATTGCTTCTCACATGTATTCATTTCGAATAAGCGCGCCCACCTTGACCAACCTGATTGTTGACGTGATGCATGATGCATGCAGTGTGAAATGATACGAGATGTAACGGCATGTGCTATTTTCTAAACTAAAACTCCAGGGCGTTAAGACCCTTTTACGGAATACACTTCGAACTAGTTAAATTTTCTGGTAGCAAGTTTTAAATTACCTCAAAATGAAATTGATTATGAATGTATAGAATCAATAAATATTGAGTTATTGTTACTGTACGCGAATTTTACTAATACTATACATTTCGTGCGACTTAGGAAACCTGTATTTGAGTAGTTTATCCGATTCAAACTGCATTAAACTTTCTTCAGAGATATTGCTCACTTCACCCTGGCGAACCGAACGAACCCAATGGATCCTCGACAAAGTACCCGTAAAGACCCCATTAGGTCCCCATTCGGCTCCTTTTTTAAAAACTCGAAAAAACAGACAAATCAACTTTTAAATTGTTTAAATTCGGATTCTTCGTTAAAATTCCCTATAGAATGTCACGGAATAATCGCAATAATTTTTTTTCCAACGGTGAAAAGATTAAGAACATTTAAGACGTATAACGCCTGTTGACTGCAACTTACAGGCGATACGTTTGAAGTGTAGCAGTCAACAGGCGTTATACGTCTTATTTTTTTCCAACCTTTTTATCGGTGCAAAAAGCTATTGCGATTATTCCGTGACCTTCTATAGGACATTTTAACGTTCGATCCGAATTTCAACAATTTAAAAGTTGATTTTGGTTTTTTTCGAGTTTTTTTTTTAAAAAGGAACTGAATAGGGACCTAGTGGGGTCTTTACGGGTACTTTGTAGAGGCTCCATTCGGTTCCTTCAGTCCGCCAGGGCACTGTCTAAAGTAGATTTTGTGGTTAGGAACTTGAGACCTTGAGCTCTTTTTAGTATCGTTAATGGGCCATGGCGTCAGTCAGACGCAATAAAAAGAGGACCTTCCGTGTAATAAACAGGAAAGTATCACTTCAAGAGATTGAAGTTTTACGTTGATAAAAAGTTGGATGTTAAAATCATTATCCTAAAACTGGCACTCACATTAATTGCCAAAATCAGTAGGAGAAGCGAATTGACCTCATTTATGATTGGTTATTCGGCACTAAACTAACTGATGTTAGCATTCTGACTGATTTAACTCTAAGAGTCCAGATAAACTCCGCCAAAAACGAGGTTATAAATATATATGCACAGCACGAAAACATCCGCAGACTGCACCTAGTGGGCACAAAATCTAACGACGTCTTTACGACATTGTTACGACATTTGTACGACAACTTTACGAAATCATATGCCCATTTATTTAAGTCGTCTTTAAGATATCGTAAAGACACTGTAATGGCATGGACATAGAATGTCGTAAAGTTGTCGTAAATATGTCGTAACGATGTCGTTAAGACGTCGCCAAATTTTGTGCCCATTGGGTATCTCAGCGCGCGCTTTTCGAGAATCAACTTGCAACTACAGTATCTTCGTATACTGTTTAGTTTTGGACTTAGATCGTCTTTGAGAATCTGTCAGGTAACATAACCTTACTTTCACGGTTAAGCTGCGTGCGTTTGCGTTCGGTTTTTCCGGAATGTTAAGTGATCGTCATAGATGATTTACATTAAAAGAATTAAATTATTCAGAAAGTTAAATCAGTTTACAGTCATTCAGCGACAGCTAACGGACCTGAACCTTAACAAATCAGTGCAGAGATCTAACCGAAGGAATTCGATTACAGAGATTGGACGGAACTGAGAGTTGGGAGTAGTGACCCAAAATTTGGCATTTAAACGTATAGCGCTTGCGCTGGAACACAGTGCGAAATTCCGTTACCATGGCAATCAGAATCCGCGCCGTGTTCCCCTTTACGCACATTTAGCGCAAGCGCAGTACTTCTGCATGCCAAAGTTGTGATGACTGGATGGAGCACCGTGTTCCAGAGCATTTTCGGAGCAAGTGAATTTCATTGACCATTACATTTACTATTTATTGAAATTAAAAAAAAACTTCTAATGAGTTTAAACTGCTTTTTGATATTCCTACTTTCGTGGAGTTCGAAATCCATGTTTGTAGCGAACTTCAAATTCGTGAATTTTCAAGAGACAAAGATTTATTTTTTAACGATATAGACTCATTTTCGCAAAGATACATGAACTTTTAACTTAAAAGACCCAATTTTCAGCGAAAGACTTTAACTACAATAGGATACTTTCTGAAGATATTTAATTTTCAACAAACTATAGTAATGTGCGGAAAAATAGTGAAATGTTAAAAAAATTGAATTTTCAACCTAGGAGAATAAATTTGTAGAGAAAAAATGTGTTTTAAAAAATATATGTATTTTCACACAGATGAATTTAAAATAAAAATAAAATTATTTTTGTCAAATAGTAAAGTTTTTTTAAATAGAAAATTTTTATTCTTAAATATGATAGTTAAATCTTCAGTTGCAAAACTTAAGTTTTAACAAAGAAAACAAAAAAGAGTTATCAACAAAAATAAATTTGTTTTTAACTAGAAGAAAATTTGTTAACGAATCACATTAATTTTCAACTAAGAAAACCAATTTTTCACCAAAAATATAACAGTTTAATTTTCAAACATACCATTTTCCAATAAAATAAAGAATTCTTAAGAAGACATCAATTTTTCAACTAAAAATGGAATCTTTAAGTTCTTAGTATAAAAAAACTAGTTTTTAGGAAAAAGAGCGTATTTTGACACCTATGGTTAAATTCTTAGACAAAGAAATACCATTTTTACTAGAGCAACTGAATTTTCGACACAAAAAAAAAAGTAGTTTGAATAAAATTAATTTTCAAGAAAATTGTAATATTTTCAACCAAACAGATTAGTTTTAAAAGAAATAATTAAAAGTTCAACCAAATAAATAAATTTTTAATATGATAGTTTAGCTTTAAACGATGCCCTTGAATTTTTATTAACGACGATTTTTTTTCTCAAAATCGGTGAGTCGGATTTTGGGTTTCAAATAATTATTTTCTGCAACAGAAAAAAATGCATTTTTTACCAAAGTACTTCAATTTTCCACACAGAATAATGAAACTTTAGCAAAAACGTTGAATTTCGTACAAGGTAGAAGATTTTTGATTAAATAGTAGACTTTTAAACGACAAAGGTCCTATAATAAAATAAAAATTTTCTATAAAATATATGAGTTTCCAAATAAGAAAGATTCATCCCCGGAAGTTAAATTTTCAAAAAATCATCATTTATCTAGTTTCTGCGTTGTAAAGTGAAATCTTGCCAAGATCATAAACAGATCTAAAGCAAACTAACGAAACTTTCAAAAATGCATAGTCATAAAATCATTTTTTCTACTGATACTTTTAAACTCCAAACGAAATGCCCTTTTACACGTTTTGCGTTGTTTTTTACATTAAACTAAAAATATTTTCTAATTAATATTCAAGGAAATACATTTTATTTACTTCACCACAATGTATGCTATTGATTTTAATAATTTAGGAAATATTTACAGTTTATTAATCATTTCAATTTTTAATAAAATGGTAAAATCAAGCAAATAATAAATTAATAAATTTTTAAAATAAAATTATTGTTGATGAAAGGCAGAATTTGATATAAAATGTTTTAAGTTTCTAAGATTTTTGGTCGAAACAAACAAAAGTTCTCAACAAAATTCTCAAACTTAAAAAAAGTAAATTTTTAACCAAATAGTGAAATTTTTTATCCTACAATGGTGAGTTATCTACCAAAGGATGAAATATAAACATTTTTGAAAATATACTTAAAATTTCAATTAAAAAAGATGTTTAAAATCAAAAATAAATGGGGTAAATTTTTAGCATAAAAAGTTACTTAGTGAAAAAGAAAAGCGCATAATTAATCAGTTGGATTCCACAACAAAAAGACGAATTGTTAACAAAATAGTTAAGTTTTCAAGTAAAAAATACATTTCCCGACAATTTATTTATTTTGAACCGAAGCCATTTTCAATCAAATAATAATATTGTAAATTTATTTGAGAGCAGTAGACAACAAAAATTAACATGGAATTATTTCATACATTTTCTCTAATCGAAACCATATCATAAATAAACGAAAACTTTAAAATCTCATAATAAATAGCTCAATTTCCAAACATGAAATGAATTTCTAACAAAGAAGATTTATTTTTTACAAAAAATGATGAATTTTAAAAATACATAGTTTTTGAAACATTTTTTACTCTCGTTAGTAAAAAATTAAACTCTCTCTTTTTTGGTTGGATTCAACTGTTTCTTATTTAAAATTAAAATCCGCTTTTATTGATGAACGTTTCAGTTTTTATCGGCAAATTGCTTTTTTAGTTTAAGATTCTTAAATTTCGTCAAAAATTCATTTCTCTTCTATAAAAATCCACTGTTTTAAAACAAAATTTTTAAAAATATTTGTTTTCCTTGTAGGAAATGTACATTTTGTTTTTAAATTTTTATATTCTGATTTTATCTAAAAATTGATATTTTTCAGTTAAAAATTAATGTGTTTTGACAAAGTCTTCTTTTTCGGTAGAATAATAATCTTTGTCGTTGAAAATTCAACTTTTTCGTTTCAACTTTACCTGATTACAATTTTTTATTTTACTGGCAATAGGTTAAATTAAAAATTTTATTTTCAACAAAAATCGTTTTTTTTTAAATTGAAAATGATGATTTTTGTTCCTAATTTGCCTTTTGGTAGAAAACTCCTTTTGGTAGAAAACTAATCTGCCAATAAAAGAATTATTTTCTTACCTAAAGATTCATCTCTTTAGTTCAATATTAATCTATTTCGCATGAATTTAATTTGTTTTTTTTGTTAAACATGACACAAGTACTTGTTTGGAAAGTCATACATTTTGTTGAAAATTCATCGTCTTTGTTATAATTTCATTCTTCCTGATTAAAAAATTTTGTTGTGTGTAAATATTTAACTATTTATATAAAAATTAAGTTAGTTTGTAAAAAAATTATTAAAAACAATGTTTTTGTTTTAACATAATTTGTTCTAGTTGGAAATTCATCTCTTCTATTTAAAATGTTACTATTTGTTTCTAAAGTGTGGTATTATTATTGCAAATTTATTATATAATTTGATACTTAACTATCCTAGTTCAAGATTCTTTATTGTATTTAAAAATTAATATTTTGTCTAACCTTGACCAATTTTGTTGAAGTGTTTTTATTATTTTTTTTTTAATAAAAATTTAACTTCTCCATTTATTTTGAAATTTTTATTTTTTGTGTTAAAAATTCAACTTTTTAAGTTAAAAATTATCTTCTTCAATTGAAAACTTTTGTTTCTCGAAAGAAAATTAATCCTTTTTGTTGAAAATTCAAATATTTAGTTAAAGTTTATGTACGCTGTTTGAAATTCATATTTTTTTTTGAAAATTGAACTACTCGTGTGAAATATTCATTGTTGCTAAAATTAAGTTGATTTTTTATTTTATATTTTAAATGCGTTGTTGATCCGAAGTTACATTTTTCGTTAGTAATCCTTTTCTTTTCATTAAAAATTAATTTGCCGTGTAGAAAATCAACAATTTTTGTTTAAAAAATCATCGCTTGGTTGAAGATTTTAAGTAAAAATTTAACTATTTAATTTTTAGTGGAAAACTTGTCTTTTTAGTTTAACTTTAGATATTTGATTTAAAAATTATGTTCTTCCTTTAAATATTGATCCCTTTTGTTACAAAATCAATCTTATTAATTGAAAATACTGCTAATCATTGAAAATTTGGTTTAATTTTTTTTAAATTGAACAATTTTTATTAAAAGTAAACTTTTCAGTTAAAAACTCTCGCGATACTATTTGGAGCGAAGTATTAATAATAATTTACTTATAATAACGAAGCCAAATTATATTCATATAAATTTGAGTAATGAATTTCTTTTTTATTTTTAATTAAATTTTTTTTCAATAATAAAAATTTGTTTTTAAAGCTAAATGTTTAAATGAAAACTACTTTTCAGTGGTTTTGTTTAAATTGTTCTACATTCTAGGAAATTCGAGCACATTTTTCAAATTTAATTGTTTTCATTTTTTTATTGAAAACTCGTATTAAATAGTTGTTTCCCCTCGCCCATTAAATTTTTCTTTAAATATAAAACAACACCTTTTTCATTTGGATCAAACTAAAAATTTTTGATTATATTAATTTTAGCATTTTCACTAAAATGTTGCATAAAATATATTCAATTCAAATGTGGGTATTGTATCTTTGGTAAAAGCTTAAGAAAATTTTTGTTGATTTCAAAATTAATATCAGGTTATTAAAAAATAAAATTTTATTAAATAAAGATAGTTCATTTTCAAAACATGTTTCTAATATTTTGAAATTTTTTTACTTCCTTTACGGATGTGAGAAGTGCGTGGTAATCATCTTATAAGCATATAGCAAACAATCATTTCAATCTGAATATGAATTGCAAGACCTAGTATTTACTGGAAATTATAGAGCCTATCAATCAGGTTAGGTAAATTACAATATCCGTGATGACCATTTTTGCAAAATTTTAAAATCTTTCGTATAAATAGCATTTGTTTTTTTAAACAATTTCTCATTATCGTTTACAAAATTTTTTGATTCCAAAATGCAGATTTTTGCTGCAAATATAGTCATTACAATCGCAACTTACCTGTTTGATTCTGTTGGTTAGTGCACTAATATTTATAACATTATTTATTATTATGAAATTTTACATTTTTATACAATGTTAAACAATTCTTCAATATAATAATTTCTTCTTCTGAAAAGAATTTTCACTCCTTTTGCAAATAATTTTGCAAAAGTCAAACGATTTGGGTAAGAAAATCAGGAAATAAATTCTTTTATGTACAATAAATTTCGGTATTATATTATATTATTAGAATTCATAATTTGCTTTGATTTTGAAAAAAATGTATTTTTATTGTCCTCTTTTTATAATTAAAGAAAGTGCGCATCCTGTGAAAAATGATTTTTTGTGTATATTTAGTTGCACATTGTGTCGTTTTTCTAAGAAATCAATTTGTTTATTTGCAATTTTATTTTTTACGATTTAATAAATAAAAAATTGGAGAATCTTTTTTGGTTGCATATCTTTTTTCTTTTATTCAAAAATAGTTGTTTCTTATTTTTAATTTTATTTATTGCAAATAAAACAAAAACTATGGGTTTCATAAAAAATTATTGACGAAAAATGTGTAGCTTTTTTATGGTAAAGAAATTTAATTCTTTAATTTTTTTTGTATCAGGCGCTGTTTTTACAAACATTTAATGTTTTGTTTTTAATGCGTTCAAAAAAATTTTTTAGTCAAAATCTCGTCTTTATTGCATACAAATTCAACTTATTGGTTCAAAATTCAACAATTTCATGAAAATTTACTTATTGTTTGAACCTTATATTTTTTTTGTTGAAAAGACAAGTAAATTTTTTTTAATTATTCGGTCGGCTGCTTTTTTTTCTTAAAAAATCATTAGTTTTAATAAAAATGAAATCTTTTTTGAAAGAAAATCCAACTATTCGGTTGCAAATTGTCCTAATCTGTTGAAAATTTATTTTTAATTTTGATCAAAATTCAAGTATTAACTTACAAAATTTACTTTTGGTTTAAAACTCATATTTTGATGGTTAAAATTCAAATTGAATTCTTCATTGAATGAAAATTCAACTATTCCTTTTTTTTTAATTTGTCTTTTTGATTTTTAAAATTATCTGTTCTAATCCATTTTTCGTTGAAACTCGATCTTTGTTAATTAAAAATTCAAGTCTCTAGTTAAAAGTTTAATTACTTTATTCGGAAATAGATTTTTTTAAACGTTAAAATATTTATTTGAAAATAGAACTGCTCTGTTTAAAATATAACGATTTTCTTGGAAATGCATTTAGCGATCAGATCCCAATTGAAGCGGCCTCATGAGGAATTTATTTTTTAAATAAAATGTAAACCATATTGTTAACTTTTTGCTTACATGAGTAACAAAATATAATTTAATTTAATTTATTATTATTAAAAATATTGTCTGTAAGCTCAACGTTTGCAGTTCAATTTATTATTTATTCTATAAAATTTATCCAAAGTAAACCAAACTCCCGCTTTCAGTCAAGTGTCGGGGATCGCCTTAAAATGGCCTTGGACTTATTTCGGGGGGACAGAAACGTAAATAGTGAGGGCCATTGTAAATGAACTTTTCTGTTAAAAATGTATATTTTCAAGTAGAAAATCTGAACTAAAATGAATACGCAAACAAAAAAAATCGTTAAAAAAATTTCAATTATTTTTTGCTTAACAATTTTATTATTTAACTAAAAATTTAATAATTAAATATAAATTTTTGTTGTTGTTAAAAATTTTACTGTTTTGTAGAAAATTCGTCTGGTTAACTTGAAAATTCAACAGTTTGGTTGACACTTTTTTTGCATCTCGACTAAAAAATCTTTTTTGATTAGTATTTCAACTATTTTGTTTAAAATTTGTCTTTTTGCTTCAAAAATGTATCTTTTTAATGATAAATTTCATCTTTCTTGAGCACAAAATGCAACTGGTTGTCTGAAAATTAATTTTTTTAGGTTGAGGTTTCAAAAGTTGCATTAAAATCTTTTTTGTTTGAAATATCATCTATTACATTTCGCGATAATAATTCAATTTTTTTGTTAAAAATTTTTTATACAAAATTGTTTAAGAGTTGAAGATACAAATTTCTTTCATTAAAAACAAACAAACTGTGTTATAAAGAATCATTAAATTTGCAATTAAATTATACAATTTTTAAGTAAAAAATAATTGAAGTTGTTTGGACACAATTTCCATTTCAGGTATTAATTTTAATTAAGATGAATTCTAAATCAAAAATATAATGGTAGACTCTTTAACAAAAAAGAATGAATTTATATACCAAAAAGGCGAGTTTTTTTTTAAACAGTTATATTTATAATTTCATCTTTCTTAAGAAAAAATAAAACTATTCAGTCGAAAATTTTTTTTCTTAGGTTGAGGCTTCGACAGTTTTATTGGAAATTCGTTGTTTTTTGAAAATTAATTTGACAGTTTTCAATTTTTATTAAAAGTTTTTTTTCGTTGATATATCAACTATTGTATTTTATATTAGAATTTAACTTTTTTTGGTTAAATTCATACTTAAGTTTTCCAACATATTGTTCAATTTTAAAATCAAAAAGACTAATTTTCTAAAAAAAAAACTACTTTTCCCTCAAATAATTCGACTTTGTAACCAAAATAGGTTAAATATCTGAAAAAATAGATGAATTTTAAACTAAATAAGATTTTTCCTTAAAAAAGAAAAACATATTTCAACCAAATTGTTGAATTTTCTATCAAGCCAATATGATTCTTGAACCCAAAAATATGAATTTTCCACAAAAATATTTTAATTTTAAACGAAATATACTAATTTTATACAAAAATCTTGACTCTTCAAGCAGAAAACAAGAGTTTTATGAAAATCATTTATATTTTTAACTCTTAAACAATTTTCTACAAAAAATTTTTAACCAACAAAAATTGAATTATTATTGCGAAATGTAATAGCTGATATTTCAAACAAAAAAGATTTTAATTACAAATTGAAAGCAGTTGAATTAATTAAAAAAAAAACTAGTTTTTAATGCAACCATTTAAACCTCAACTTAAAAAGATTAATTTTCAGACAACCACTTGCATTTTTTGCCCAAGAAAGAGGAAATTTATAATTAAAAAGATACATTTTTGAAGCAAAAAGACCAATTTTTAACAAAATAGTTCAAATACTAATCAAAAAAGATTTTTGAGTCAAGATAGAAGAAAAAGTGTTAAGCAAACTGTCGAATTTTCAAGTTAACAAGACGAATTTTTTACAAATCATCTGAATTTTCAACAAAAACAAAAATTTATAGTGAATTATTAAATTTTTAGTAAATTTTTACTTCATATTTTCTACTTGAAAATATAAATTTTTAACAGAAAAGTTCATTTACATTGGCCTTTACTATTTACATTTCTATCCCCCCGAAATAAGTCCAAGGCCAGTATAAGGCAACCCCCGGCGCTTGACTGATAGCGAGAGTTTGGTGTACTTTAGAAAACTTTTTTAGAATAAATTATCAATTGAACTGCAAACGTAGAGATTACAAACAATATAGAATGAATTTTCGTACCAAAAAGACGAGTTTTTTTCTCAACAGTTATATTTTTAACTTGAAAATATAAATTTTCAGCTGAAAAGTTAATATTTATAATATATAATAATTAAAAAGTTTGTATGCATACTTGCTAATTTTCATTAAAAATTAAATTTCTAAGTTTCTATTAAATAACTTACCTATATCTGAACAGTTGGTAAAATTTCAGATTTTAATTGGGATTAGGGTTAGAATTTTTTCTAACCTCAAAAACCACAAATATAGCCAAAACTAATCCTTTTTGTTCATAAAAAATATAAACTGACCACATTTTTGCAGCTTTTTCTTGTCACTGGATTCGACTATAATGTTGATTAATCCCAGTTCATAAGATTTCTGCTTCTAACTTTGAAACTGTCAAACCTAACCTTAAAACTGCTTCCAATCAGCGACAATAAACGATCTTCTAGTTTTTGGGGCAAAATTAACCCAAAAAAGTTATCTTACGTTCTTTGAGTTGTTGAGATGAATGTGGGGCCTATTTTACTGGGAAAGTTCTAAGACCATCCCTAACCTCAAAATATACCGAAAAGCAAACGAACTGTAATGGGAAGTTTTGTGGTTTGGTTCCCAGCGGCGCGAAAACAGATTTTTTTTTAGAAACAAATTTAATTTAAAAAAATTCTATTTTTGATAAAGGGTTAAACAAGCATTTGTTTATTTCAAAAGTAATATCTGATTATTAAAAAATAAAATGTGAGTAAATAAAAAATGATACGTTCTAATGAGCATGTTTTACTGCTTAAATTTTTTTTGCTTCCTGCATGGTTCTGGAATGTATTCAATCATCAGTATATAGCAAACATTTATAGCACGTTCTGTATGAACTGAAAGACCTAGTATTACTTCAATATCGTTCATGGCGTCTGTCAATGAGGTTAGGTAAATTATAATGTCCGTGATGTTCTTCCTAGTGTGGTTTCGAAATCTTCGGTAGAAAAAGCAGTAATTTTTTCGAAAATTTTTCAGTTTCTTTCATGATATCCTCCGATTGCAAAATGAAGATTTTTGTTGCAAATTTAGTAATGACAATCGTAATTTTCCTCCTTGATTTTGTCGGTGAGTGCAGTAATATTTATAATATTATATATTGATACGAAATTTCACAGAATTTTACAATTTCAAAAGTCGAGTAAAATTTGCAATATTTTCAAACATTTTATTGCAACTTGCATCGTTTTTTCAAGACATTAATTTGTTAGTTTTCAATGTTACTTTTTACGATTTGAACAGTAAATACTCTTGCTACAAAAAAACGAATAATAAAAAATGCACAGATCTGTTACTGGGTAAAGCACTTTTGTCGATTAATTTTTTTTCGTACCTTGTGTGGTTTTTCCACATTTTTTTATTTTGCATATTACTTTCTCTGATTGATACAAAAAATAAACATTCTACCAAAAAGTAAATAATGAAAAACTTCTAAAATTTTTTCAGTGCACGATTTTGATCTTCTTACATTTTTTTTATCTTGTGTAATTTGCCCAAAAATTTTAATTTTTTAATTTCGATATTATTTCTTAAGCTTAAAATAGAAACAATGGTTTCCTTTAAAAAATGGTAATTAAAAATTTATAGATTTCTTTTTTAGAATTAGCAACTTTTATCTACTTTTTTTGTGGTAGCTTGTGTTGCTTGTCCAACAAATTTTTTATTTGTTTAAATGTTTTTGATGAATAAAGCGAAAACTACCGGTCTCTTTAAAAACAAATTGATAAGAAATTTTTAGACCCTTTTAGGGTGCGTAATTTTTGTGCCCTTATCTTTGAACTTTCTATTTTTCAAAATAATTCAAAATGTTGTTATAATAATCTTGAAGGTCTTTCAAAAATCGACTTTTTTTACTTTTTTCATATCGTGCGTTGTTTCGCTCTGGATTTTCATTTTTTTCGTATATTTTCAATGCTATAACTCTAGTAATTTTCTCTCGATCAAAAAAGTCAAAAGAATAAATTGGTGAATTTTCCAAGTAATATTTTTAAGTTTTTTTTTCAACTTGGTTTTTTCTTTATTTAAAAATTTATCGTTTGTGGAATTTTTATCTTTATTAGATAGAAGTGCAACTAATTAATTGAAATTTTTTAATTTTTTTAAAAAATGATACTTTTTGGTTGGCAAATAAATCTTTTTTTAAATTTATTTATTTTTTAATTTAAAAATTCATCTATTTGCTTGAAAATGTAACCTCTGGCTTGGAAATGAAACTATTAAATATAAAATTGACTTTTGGCTTAGAATTAATTTATTTTAATGTCACGCGAAACCTTTTTGGAGTATTAATTCAACTGCTTTTTGAAAAAAATTTCTTTTTGATTAAAAAATTTATTAGCTTCAGTAGAAATTTTTTTTTTTTTCTGATGAAAATGCAACTGTTTGATTGAGAATTAATCTTCTTTGCATGTGAATTGAATTGTTTTGTATAACTTTTTTGTCAATAGATGTATACCTTTTTTCTGAACTCTATTGGAATAGTCTTTCAAAAATTTGCCAAGAAAAAAATTCAAAAATCTTTGAGGAATATAATGATATTTTTATTTTAGAATTCGAATTTTTTTCTACAATTTTTTTTAAATCCTGCAGGAGTAAAAAGTTGCCGTAAAACCTTCTAGATTATTTTTTTAAATTTTGGGAAATTTTTAAAAATATTTTCTTTTAAATTACTTTTTTAACAAAACATCATGCTTGTTTTCTTTAGAAAAATATCTTACGCTACCGTGCAATTTTTGCCAATCAATAATTTTTCAATTGTTATTAATTGATATCTGAACATAGTTAAAAAAATAATCATTAAAAAAATTCCCAGCAATTTTAATAATTCTGTTTATTTTCTCAAAATATTTAATATCCTTAAGAAACTTCGAAATTCTATAACAAAATCCTTATAATTTTATTTTTAAAGAGTTCGATATCATTTAAAAGATAAACACTCTTCATTTGATACAAAAAAAATAATTTCAATAAAAATAAATAAAAAATAAAAAATTGACCTCTTTTTGTGATTTCAAGAAATTTTCGCGGAAACTAACGATAGAAATACGTTATGAGAAATTTGAAATTATTGAAACCCAATTTTCGTGAAGAAAATTATTTGAAATAAAAAAAAATTGCATGTGATGTTTGGAGCCTACTATTGTTAAGTCAAAAATAAGTTTCAAATTGTAAAAATTAGGCAACTTTTTGAAAATAGTTATGAGGCGCCAGTATTATTTTTTTTTTAATTTCCACTTTCATGCAATATTAAAAAACCTTTTTTCTCAATAATGCAGCCTTTCCATTAACGCCTCAGAAGTTGCCGCGAAGAAACAAAGAAATAACTAGTTTGAAAAATTGGGCTCCGATCTTGAATTTTTTCAAAATATTCAGTTTTAATTTTCATTACGGGCTTTTTAATAAATAAATCGGCCTTTTGCTAGAAGTTAAAGTTCAAGGTAATTTTAGGTTCAAATTTGCGTTTTCAAATGGGACCCTCTATTTTTGAAATCGGCGGTCGAAAGAACGGATGATTTTACGTTTAAATATATACTCAGGTCATAATTCAGGTTTGCTGGACTTTTGAAGGTCACTTAAACGTAAGCAGGGCCCGGCTTTGGTTAACAGCATATTTCTGTATTTACTCAGGCCAAGGTCATTCTTAGAGTAACTTTCAACGCGAAATCCAGTGGTTAACTTCAAGTTGACCTTGAACTTGACCTTCAAGGACTTGTTTAGTTGAACTTTGTGTTTTTAAGTGGGAAACCCTATTTATGACATGAGTAATCGAAGGAGTGGAAAATTTTACTTTCAAATATGTAATCAGGTCATAAGTCAGGTGTGACTATGCTGGTCTGCCGAAGGTCACTTAAACATAAAACTGTCCCGGCTTGGGTTAACGGGACGGCTCTGTATTTCTTCAGGTCAAGGCCATTCTTGTAGTAACTTCTTAGGAGAAATCGAATGGTGACCTGCAATTTTACTTTGAACTTGACCTACAAGAACCTTGAAATTACTTTGCAGGTCAAGTTCAAGATACAATTTAAGGACATCATTCGATTCCTCGTTGAAAGTTACTCCAAGAATGACCTTATTCCATATGGATAAGATTTTATTTAGACATTTAGTTAGGTTTTTCTAGACTTTTTCGAAACCATTCATTTATTTAACATAGTCTAAAGATCATAATTGTTCAAAGCCAAAGGATTCCGTTGAAATTAAAAAAAAATTACCTGCGTTTGTAATCTGATGGTACTTTTCTTCATGTTAATTTCATAGAAAACTTCAAGTCATTTGGTCTACATGGTAATATTTACCGACTTCGCTCAAAATTTAGTGAAAATAATTTTTTTGGTAATTCCAACAAAATAGGTGGATCAGGCCAAAAATAGTAAAAAATCCAAAAATAAGCACCACATTAATGTATATGGGCTCAAGATACGAACTCTAAAGATACGAAATATCCACAGATACGTGCGTAGATTCACCATGGGAGCGCGCGGAATTTTTTCCCCACCACCACTTCTCTGTTTGAGAAGCCGGCGCACGCGAATGCATTTTGCCTTGAATTCAGCATGCGTGTGCGCGTAGTAGGCCTATGTGCATTCTCACGCATAACCCCAGAAATCTAAACGTCTCAGGAGTCGCCCCTAAATAGTTATTTAAATTCGTTTAAACTGATAATGCAACTATTCTCCAATAATCTGCTAAAAAGTAACAAATCTTAACTTATTACAGAATCCAGACCAGGTTCTCCTGGAGAGGGAGATTATGAGAAGGATTTTAGAGACGATATGATATACACTGGTGATGCAGGGTGGGTATATATGGATACATTTGGTACAGGCATCATGAACAAGAGAAAATACAAGCTTGAACATGAGTTGAAACATAATCTGGCAGGGCAGAAAGCAGGATCCTCAAGCATACCAGGAAATTCAAATAGCTATACTGCTCATCCACTAGGCCAACCAGCTGTTCGGCACGGCCACACAGCTGTACAATCCGGCCAACTAACACATGGTTTTAATTCTGAAAATAACTCAAACTTCACACTGAACATGAACGATCAGTTTGCTCATTCACTGGGCCAATCAGCCCTGCAGCACGGCCAACCAACACATGGTTTTAGATCTGAAAATAACTCAAACTTCCCACTGAACATGAACGACCAGGTAGCTCATTCACTGGGCCAATTAGCCCTGCAGCACGGCCAAGGAACACATGGTTTTAAATTTGAAAATAACTCAAACTTCCCACCTACCCCAAACAGCCAGGTTCCTCATCCACAGGACCAATTAGCTGTGCAACGAGACCAAAGAACGAAGCGTGTGAAAATTGAAAATTAACTAAATCTTTGCCACACCCCAAACAACATCGATAGCCAAAAATCAGTATATACAGTGGCTATTTTTTGCGACTGGCTTAAATACTTTATATACCTAACATATAATTATGAAATTTAATCATTGTATTTTTGATTGAAAGTAACATTACTAGAAATAAACTAGAAATAAACTACTAATTATAGTATTTCAAAGATATCAAATTTATTCACAAATTTCATCTCCATTTATGTTATTTCAAAACTAACTTTATCGTGTAGGACTGTTTTAGAAGCAGATAAGAGTCCGCTTCAAAACATCGAACTGCAAACTGGACGAAATGATAGCTTCGGCTCTTTTTATCAAAAGATTTAAAATCATTACTTGGACTGACCAGTAACAATAAGAAATCTATAAAGAACTTATCTAGTATAGCCAGACCTTTCACTAAACTTACACAAAAGTAAACTGTCTTTGATTGGATACCTCACCGTGAAAAAAGCATTCTTTGACTTAAAGTCAACCTTAATATTAGCACCAGCTTTTCGTTTTTCTGATTCTAGTTAGCAATTTAAACTTACCACAGACACTTCTAACCTAGAATTAGCAACCGTAATACCACAGGATTCACATACTTGCCTTTTCGCGTCTAGAATTTTAGATAAACCTTAAGAAAAGTACACAGCTAGAAAAAAAGAACTACTGGCTATAGTTTTGGCCCTTGAAAGACTCAGACAATGTCTTCTCGGTAATGTGAGAGAATCTAAGGTTTTTTATTTTAGAATATCTAACGTTGGGTGGCGCTACTGTTGCGTTCCGCCTCTGGACCAGTTAGTCTCAGGACATACGCCTGAATGCACATCGTACCTTGAGTAAACTTCTGTTAAGCGATCATTACCCACTTCCTTTCATTGAAAACAAATTAGAAAAACTCGAAAATGAGAAGTACTTTAGTTTCTTCGGTTTTAACGGTAGCTTTCATAACAATCCAGTCGCTGAAGACGCAATTAAAAATATAGTTTTCTTTCCTCTCTCCTCTTATACGATTCTTCAATTAAAACGTACAGTTTCCCTTTAACCTTAGATGCGCCTTTGTCGCAGTTCAGTAGGGTTATTTTTGTATCATTATCATTGCGGATTGTTCTCCTGAAATGATCATTCGATACTGCTATTCTTTTAATTACATACCCCTTATACCTATCAGCTGGCACCCTTTGGTCCTAACTAATTTAGTTGCTCTTACCGCCGGCTTAGTATCCAACCAGAAGTAACTGTCCCAATTCGATAGCACTTTATCTTTGAATTTCTATATTAGCATTAGCTTTGTCAATCACTCGGCTCCTCCTTATACCCTTTTCACTCATTCCAGTTGTAGATCTTTCCCAACTGCAACTGCATCTACCCGATTCTCGGAAGTATCCCTGCCTCACGTGATTGTTGGTTTTTCCCTTAGATCGATTCTTGTATCGCTTGCTCCATGGTTGTCAGGACACTCTGGAAAAATATTTTAATTCCCTGTATATACCTTTCAATTTGCATTATTCTATTTTCCCCTTTCCAGGATTTTAGCACAACTCATGATATTCTGTTCCCTTATGTTGACTGTTGGTGACCGAGTGACGGATGTAGGGGGAGGGGGGGGTCTTACATGATACTTATCTATTTCGCCACCTTTTCTCATACTGCCCAATCTCAGAGATGTTATTTTTCCTAGGAGAAACGTCAGAGAATACTAGAAATTCTTAACGTCTTTTCAGACGAGACCGAATTATGAATTAATCTTATTTGCATATTAATTTTTCTATAAAAATAGATCTTTTCTTTCGCTTAGCTGGAAATCAAACCACAGAACTTTCGATTTCGGGGCGGGTACATTTCCCTTAAGCAACTAGAGAGATCGCGAAAAAAATTCTTTTTGAGAAATACACGGATTTATTATGTCAGTTATTAAAAGTAAAAATTGTCAATGAAAGTGTATTATCATCAAAGAATAACAGAAATTCTTACTATCTTTTCAGTCCAGGTGAAGCTATGAATTAATTTTTTCTGAAAAAAAGATCTTCGCCTTTACGTCGCTGGAAATCGAACCACAGAACCTCCGATGTCCGGTCCGGTGCTTTCAACTTAAGTTACTAGAGAAATCGAAAGAAGAATCCTTTTTCAGAAATACACACATTACCCCTGATGAATGTCCGTTTTTAGGGCTGGAGTAGGTGGAAAATTACCCAAGAAAAATGTCGTTTTGTAGGAAGCTCATCTGCTTGTTCACGCCTGAGCGACCGCGGCGCAACCCGCACAATTCCTTTTCATCCTACTTGCGGCGCGGTTTCAATTCTCCGAAAAACTATATCAGGGGGTTATATCTCAGAGCTTCACTGTATAATGACAAGTGTTGAAAGTAAACATTGGCAAAAAATTCGTATTATTATAAGAGTATAACAAACATTCTTAAAGCCTTTTCAGTCTAGATGAAGCTATGAATTAATTTTATCTGAAAAAAGATCTTCTTTACGTCACTGGAAATCGAACCACAGAATTTCCGATTTACTGTCGGGTGCTTCACCCCCAAGCTACTAGAGAGATCGAAAGAAGAATTCTTTTTCATAAATACAAGCATTTATATGTCAAGTGTTAAACGTCAAATTTTTTAAGGAATCTGCATTATCATTAGAGAATAACAGAAAATCTTAATGTCTTTCAGCACCAGATAGAGCTGTAAATTAATTTTTTATAAAAAAAGACCTTTTCCTTTTCTACGTTGGGAATCGAACCACAGAACATCCGATGTCTGGTCGGGTGCTTTTAAATTAAGCTACTAGGAATTTCGCAAGAAGGATCCTTTTTTAGAAATACATGGATTAATCTGCCAGGTGTTAAAAGTCAAATTTTTCAAGGAATCTACTCACTAGGCACAAAATTTTTCGATGTCTTTACGACATCTTTACATCTTTACTAGATCTTTACGACATGGTATGGTCATGTCGTTTCGGTGTCTTTGCGATATCGTAAAGACATCTTAAGATCATACGACTTACTTACGATATCGTAAATACACCTTAACGACATGGACATAGGATGTCGTAAAGTTGTCGTAAGCAGGTCGTAATGATGTCGTGAAGACGTCGCCAAACTTTGTGCCCACTGGGTATATTATCAGCAGAGAACGAAAGAAATTCTTAACGTCCTTTTAGACTGGATGGACCTATGAATTTTTTAAAATTAAAACCATTTCGCTGGAATCACAAGTCGTTATTTCCCCACCGTCTATTAAAATGTATTTAACAAATATAAAGCAACACCTTTCCTACTTGTATCAAATTAAAAATTAACGATTTAAAGAATTTCAGAATTTTCACTACAATCTTTAATAATATTGGTTAAATCCAAAAATATGTATTATATCTTTGGCTAGGTATAAATAAATTCTTCTATATTTCAAACATAATATCCGGTTATTACAAAATAAAATTCAACTAAATCTGAGATGATATATTCTCATAAACACTTTTTTCATATTTTGAAAATTTTTAACTTCCTACACGAACGAGACAAGTGCATGGCAATTATATTATAAGTGTATAGCAAACAATGATATCACGTTCTACATGAATCAGAAGACCTTGTCTTTACTTGATATTTTTTATGGCGTCTCTTAATTAGATTGGGTAAATTTTAATAACCGTCACCGTCTTCATGATGAGGCTTAATATTTTTTATTATAAGCAGTAGTTATTTTTGACATTTTCTCAGTCTCGTTCACTTAATCCTTCGATTTCAAAATGAAGATTTTTGCTGGAAATATAGTAATTACAACCGCCATTTTCCTGCTTGATTCTGTTGGTGAGTACAATAATATTTATATTATTCTATACTAATAAAATATTCTACAGGTTTTTTTAAATTATGAAAGTATTTAAATATAAAACTCAGATTTCGGGTGTGATTATTTAGTTTCTAACAAAAAATATGAATTATTAAGGAAATAGTTTAATCAGAGAAAAACATGGATATTGCAACAAATGTATTTTTATGACTTTGTTTTAATAATTTATCAAACTACGCATCCTTTATAAAAAAACAACATTTTTTTGCTTAACATTTTATTACACTTTTTGTCGGTTTTTCAAAAAATTAATTTGTGTAATTTTTAATGTTGTTTTTTTTACGATTTGAAGAAAAACTATGCATCTTATCAGAAAGTAAATAACAAAAACATTTTAGATCCTTTGGGAATGTACGATTTTTATCTAATGACCTTTTTTCGAAACACAAACACAATTTTTTAAATTTTCAATGTCATTTTTACTGTTAAAACGAAAACTATACGTCATATCAAAAATTCATTATTTGAAAATTTGTATATCTTTTTTGGGTGCATAATTTTGATCTAACCATATTTTTTCGCAGCTTTTATGGTTTGTCTAAGAATTTGAATGTTTCATTTTATTTTTGTTTGATTAATTTTTTGTTATCTGGCGTTGTTTTTACAAAAATTCAATTTGTAGTTTTATTTTTCACAATTTAAACAACAAATACATAATTCATCATAAAACTATCAAAACCAACTTTTTATTTGTCGTGGGCTTGATTTTTTTCTTTTTTGAATTTTGAAAATGCTATAACTCTAAGAATTTTTTTTTATAAAAAAGTTTTTAGGATAAATTGGCCTTTAAGTGTGGACATCTGACGAAAATTTAAGCAGAATTTAAAAAAAATATGAACAACAAAAGAGTCAACTTCTAAAATAATATTTGAATTTTCAACTAAAAGAGAACAAGCATCAAACAAAAATGTAATTGTCGAATTTTTAATTTAAAAGGGTAATCTTTTCAAAAAATTATTTTATCCAAAATTTCCTTTTTGTTTGAAATTCGCATTTTGGCGTTCACAATTTAACTCAAATCTTCTTTGGAAGAAAGTTTAACTATTTTCAAAAGAAAAAATATTTTAAAATTTATGGAACTCATACAACTAATTGGTATCAAGTTCAACTATTTTGTTAAATCCTCATACTTTCTAGTTGAAAACAAAAGTGTTTTGTTAAAAATGAATATTTTCTGTTGATAATTCGTCTTTTCTTAAGGAAAATTAAACAATTTCGTAGCAAGATTCCGTTTTCTCCATAATTCATGTTTTAGTGTAGTTAAAGGACATCTAAACAATTTTTTCGATAAAATTCAACTATTTTCGAAAAAATTGTCTTTTTAATTGAAAAATTCATCTATTTTAGCTGTAATTGCATCTTTCTTGGACAAAATTTAACTGTTTCATTGAAAATTTGACTTTTGCGTAAACAATATTTTTAATGGTTTAAGATTCATATTTTACTGTTAAAAACTAAAGTGAAATCTTCTTTGTATAAAATGCAACTACTTTTGAATTTGAAATTACTTCAATGTGAAAACTACTTTTAAATCTGTCTGTTTGATTTAAAAATTCAATAGTTTTAGCATAAACTTAATCTTCCTTTTGAGAAAATCGAATTATTTGGTTGAACTGTTTTGCTGAAAATTCGTTGTTTTTTTTTTAAATTCTTATACCTTCTTACAAAATTCAGTTTTCGATTAAAACTTATAATTTGATATTTTTTAAATATTATTAATAAATTTGTTTGTTTGGTTAATTCTTTTCTAAAATTTAACTATCTGTTTAAAATTGATGTAATTTATTAAAAATTTGTTTTATAATTTGAATTTTTGCTCTTTAGTCAGTTCAAAGATTTCAAATACTATAAATTCACAGTATCGTTTTCAAAACTGTAAATTAAAGAATGAATCTAATGTAATTAAAATGTTATTATCTTGCAACTTGAATTATTTTGTTGTATGTCAAATCGACAAAATAAGAACCTCAAGAATCCATTAATTTGTCCACACGATGTAACTCAGAATTTTCCAAGAGGCAATTCAGATTGAAGGTCCAACTTGACAAATTTAGGATTCTTGAGAGTTAGACGACGAATTTGCTTACCCTCAATAAAACCATTAACATTGTCCAGGCACATCTGCCGCATGCCCGTGCGATCGTAAAGGCCCGGAAAATTTCGCGGCTTATAGAATCTCGTGCCTGCCGTCTTATTTTCATTCCGCACGAAAACGTGACGACAGGCTTCGATCACGTACGCCAGAACCTCTCTCACTCACTTCCACGCGCGCCTTCTCACTTTCCTTCCCTATCTTCCGTCTCACTCTCTTCTCACCTCCTTTCCTTCTCTGGCGCACTGGCGAAAAATCGAATAGTTCAACCGGCACCACGGGATATACGGCGGTAGAAAAAACATTTTAAAATACAGTAAAATGAAAATGATTAAAAGAATTAAAACTCCACAGCCTGTAGCCGAGGTCGCTGTTTAATGATGTAGATCCAACGGGTGATCACGGTTAAGTAAGTGACTTAAATTAAGTCGTGGTAGGAAGCCATTGGAGTTTCCTCTATTTTTATTAATACCTACCATAAAAAAATTATTAATTAAACAAAATCAATAACGCAAAAACTACAACGGCCGTTCTGTTCGTCGTAGCTCTATTATTCTTTGTAAATAATGAAGCTACGATAGGGAATAGATGACTTTTTAAGTTTCAGAATTTTCAACCAATTTTTGGTATTTTTAATTGTCAATTAAAGATGATTAATTTTAAGGATTTTTCGGTGCCAACGCGTGAGAACCGAGTTAGTGCGGTCGAGGCAGCGCTCCTCCACTGCTGGCTGCGACTTCGTTGCCGACCTCGCAGCCAACCAGTGGGCCCGCTGCCGCTCCCACTGCTCTCTGCCAGCCTTCCCCTCGGTCACCGAGAGTCGAAGAGTAGTACGTAAGATCAGTCCGTTTCGGAAAATCCGAGGAGTCAGTGTTCCGCTCTGCCTTCTCATCTTGTGTAGAAAATAAACATCTTACGCCTAAACCATTTGAATCTCTCCTGTCTTTAAGAGCTTACCCTCCCCCCTTATCTTATCCTCCGTGACATCGAGTCGCAGCATCACCAGCGAGCTACCCAGCGATTAGTCTCTAAGGAATCTACCGCGAATTCGTGCGTCACTACCGAGCAAAGTGACGTGTATCGAAATCCTCGTGCCGGTTTTTCTTGTTTTCTTTTTCTTTTGTGTTGATCCCTTCTTATAGTGTCTTGTATTAGCGACTGCCCGTTAGACGGGTTTGGGGTGCCAGGCTTGTCTGATTGTGCCATTCCTGTCAAATTACGGTGCCTTCCGTCAACCGAAAGAACGTCGGCCGAAAGGTTGTTTTCTTTTCGGGTGATTCGATCTTTTTCTGTGGAGACATTGTCGGTCTAAAGGTTGTCGTACATCTATTGAAAAGCATCTGGAATCGGGCCGATTTACCACCGCATAAATCGACACATCCGCCCAGATCGGGTCTATCCCAGTGCTCTAAGTTTGCTACATCCGTCGCGTGTACGGAACGTGCCTTATACACCCCCTTTTATGGCAAGGGAAGGCAAAGGATCACGCCCTAATTACTGGACACGGCTTCGTTGGGCGCGGCTGGCTGAGGAGGCAGCGCTCTCTCTAGAGGAGAGAGAGAGAGAGACGTATCTCGGCCCGACGGGCCGAACATTTAGAGCGCCAACGGTTGCGAGCAGTCGAAGACGTTAGGAGGCGTGAGGAAGAACGGCAACGTCGCGAAGCAGAGGATCGTCGAGCTAGAGAGCTCGAGGAGCGACGTGTACGAGAGAAAGAGAAACGGGCCCGTTTAGTCAAAGTTCTCGCGTTGCTGCGAGTAGCCGGGCCGCCGTATGACCCTGACGTTCCTGAATTAAAAGTGCCCGGAGGATGGAATCTTTTAGAGATTCGTAGGGGAATCGACGGCACACGGGATCCTCGAAAAGGCCCTGCCCCTGAAAGTTGAAGGCACCCCCAGCAGCAGCCCTCTCCACACCAGAAGAGTTCATAAAATTTCGGTTTATACCCATAGAGAAATACAACGAGGCCGGAACCGCCGACCACGCAGATTATCCACGACCTGGCACAAGCGCGGAGGCCCAGTCTTCCGGCCAGATTTCGCGCGTCAGTTTCCATTCGCCTATACAGGCCCCTCCCGGCACGTTAGGATTTTGTAGAGTTATTACTTATCGTGAGATCAGAAAAAAGTTTTAACCTAACCTACAAATGATCAAAATTACGCAAACTTATATAACTGGTGTAATATTGCTAGCATAAGATAATAATGAATCAAATTTGTGAAAATTAATGATACAGCTATTTTAAAACACTCCAACTAAAACTTGAAAAATCTCCACTTTTTACAGAATCTAGACCAGGTACTCCTGGCGATGGAGGTTATGAGGAGGAAATGAGAGACCATTTCTTATTCGCTGGTCATGGAGGATGGGTACGCAAGGAAACTTTTGGTACAGGCATTATAAAGAAAAGAAAATTCGGATATGAACGTGATTTAAATCAGAATGTGGCAGGAAAACAAACAGGCTCCTCAAGCATCCCACTGACTTCAAACAGCCAAGCCCCTCATCCGCTAGGCCAATCAGCTCTGCAACAACGCCAGCAAACAAAGGGAGTGAAAATCATAAATTCTTCAAACATTCGACTGACTTCAAACAGCCAGGTTTCTCATCCATTCGGTCAATCAGCTCTGCAACAAGGCCAACCAACAAGGAAAGTAAAAAGTGAAAATTCTTCAAACATTGTACTGACTTCAAATAACCAGGTTTTTGATCCACTCGGCCAATCAGATGTGCAACTAGACCAAACAACAAAGCGTGTGAAAATTGAAAATTAATTAAACCTGTTCCAAAAAAATTTATTTTCGAATTTTCCCATATCTTACAAAAGAAGCAGAAATTTAATAAATAAGGCAATTATAAGCATCATGTCGGGGTCAGATTGCAGATCATACACACTTTCAGACCGGGGCCAGGTCGGGACTTCCGATCGGTACCAGATTATTTTCATTATAATCCATTTATGAATTTTGCAAATGAAACTTGAAACTAGTGAATCGTTCACTTTTTTTTATGGCCACCTCAATCTTTGGAATTTCCAAAATAAGGTTTCAATATTGCTTAGAGTTCTAGAGACCCGGACGTCCTTTTCTTCATTTTTTTTTAAATAGTCTTATAACTTTTTGTAAAATATTGATTAAACGCAATTAATTTTCATATCTTTTTTTACATCACTCACTTTTTTGAGACTCTGGGTTATCATTTATTGAAAAAATTAAATAAATGGAGCTAAGTCTATTTAAACCGGAGATATTTAGGTTGAAAGTTTGCTCTGGTGTCACTTTTCAGCAAATTAAAATATTAAAATTAGAATTATTTCTTGAAAAAAAGATCCTACTGAAGGAGTAGGAACTCTCAATTTAAGAAAACAACACTAACTTTTCAGCTAGGTGTTAATGATACAAGTAATTACTTTTCAATGAATCTGTCATATCATCAGCGAATGGTACCTAACTAAGAGTAGGCAACCCTCCAAACCCTGAAGGTATATCAAGTTAAGAATCTATCATAACAGAAATGCTTAAAGCCTTAATCAGAATAGATGGAACATGACATTTTCAAATTAAAATGAAAATTATTTTTTAAAAAAAGATCCCACTCCTTCTTCACTCCATTGGGAATCGAACAACAAAACTTCAGCTTTAAAACTTTACAAAAACAGATTCACTTTAAAATACTTATATGTACGGTTAATACCTAGCTAAAAATTAGCGTTATTTGCTTGAATTAAGAGTTCTTATTTCGATCCATCTAATAGCATAATTGAAAAAGCACCTAACCGAGAATCAGAAGTTTTGTGGTTCGATTCCCAATGGAGTGAAGAAGGAGTAGGATATTTTTTTAAGAAATAATTTAAATTGTAATTTAAAAATATTATTTTCCATATGGTCTGATTAACACGTTAAGCATTTTCTGTTATTGAAGATTTTTAACTTGATAGATATTGTGGATTTTCTGTCTGCATGGTTTGAAGGGTTGTCTACTGTTGGTTAGGTACCATTTGCTGATATAAAAGATTCATTTAAATTTTTTTTTTTGAAAAATCCAATCCAATCAATGATCACTTAATATTTTTCGGCGAAAAGATTCCCTGCAACTTGACCTTTTCTAATGTTCCTACAAAATTTCAGTTTTCACTTGAAGAACAAAAATGTTCGAAAATAACCTATGATTTACGATTTATTAATATTTTTCTGTGAACAAATTTAATTTTCGCTTTATGTTTTTGGGGTTGCTGAACACCAATCCATTTGCAGAAGTGAGCCAACTCGTGAAGATTTGCAGTAAAATTCAAAATATGGTTAAAAACCTGGAATTTCTGCATAAATTTCGTCTCTAAAACTTCAAACCCCAAATTAACAAGTCCCAAACTCACAAGCTCCATATCCACGAACGTACAAAATCACAAACCCCAAGCCTACAATCTCCGTATCCAAAAACGTACGAACCTAAACCAACAACCGCAGCCGTCGAACCCCAAACTCACGAACCCCAAACCCACAAGCTCCATATCCAGAAACGCACAATCCCCAAACTTAGAAACCCCAAACTCACAAGCTCCATATCCACGAACGTACAAAACCACAAACCCCAAACCCACAATCTCCTTATCCAAAAACGTACGAACCTAAACCAACAACCGCAGCCCACGAACCCCAAACTCACAAACCCCAAACCCACAAGCTCCATATCCAGGAAAGCATAATCCCCAAACTTAGAAACCCTAAACTCCCAAGCTTCATGTCCACAGACGTACAAACCCCAAACCCACAAATCCCAAACACACAAACCTATAAGCTGCATGTCCACAAACGTACAAACCCAAACCCAACGAAACCAAAACCCACAAACCTCAAAACTACAAACTCACAAACCCCACACTAACAAACTCCAAACTCACAAGCTCTATATCAACAAATGTACAAACCCCAAACCCGCAAATCCCAAACAAACAAACCTACAAGTTCTATATCCACAAACGTACAAACCCAAAACTAGCGAACCCAAAACCCACGAATCTCAAGCCCACAAACCTCGAACTTACTAACCCCGAACTTACTAACCACGAACTCACCAACCCCAAATTATATCAATTTCTCAATTGGTATTATAGGATGTGATGTATTTGGGTTTGCGAAATTAGGATTACTGGTTTGAAGTTTCTGGGTGTGGGTTTGCAGTTTGTGGGTTTGGGGTTTGTAGGTTTGTGGATATGGTGCTCGTGTACTTGAAGTTTGTTGGTTAGAAGCTTTTGGATTTGGATTTTGTTGTTTTGGGGTTTGTGGGTTTGTTGATCTGGAGCTTGTGGGTTTGGTGCTTGCTGGTTAAAGGTTTGGGTTTTTTGGGTTAAGGGCTTCTTATTTTGTAGGTTTGAGGCTTTTTAATTTGGGGTTTGTATGTCTAGGGACCGAATTTATGCGAAAATTCCAAGTTTTTAAACATGTTTTTAAATTTTACCGCAAATTCTGACGTTCTGGCTCGAATCTGTGAATGGCATCGTTTTCATCGACCCCAAAAAAGATGGATTTAATTCATTTTTGTTTTTATTAGAAATAATTAATTTTGATCAAATATACACTTTTATAAGTTGAAATGCGATTATGAATAATAAATAAAAAAATATTTTTTAGCATTTTAAACTGCGCATGAATAACAACTAATTAGATGCCGAGTGCGACACATGCACACTTGAGTGAAGAGCATTCTTTGGGATATATTAACTTTCTGAACGCTTACATTGACATATACATACATATAATCATTTCATATACAGGGTTCACCATCTGTTATATCGATATGTAAACATTGAATAACTTTTACATTTTTTAATCGATTTACTTGATAAGACATGTTTTTTACAAGTCAAAATCAGTACAATTTTATTCATATATGACTTTACACCGATACAACGCGCTGAAACAGTGACGATGTAGTCTACAAATATTTTTGAATATTCGTAATTTTTGGAAGCAAATTTTGATTACAAAAGAGGCTCATTTCGTACTCCCTGGCGGCGTCAATACGCAAAATTTATGCATTTAGAAAACGGAGATTCCACACGAGATCCATAAAACGCCATTATGTTTGGATTTGAATTACTGTTTGATATAAGATCCAACGTCAAATAATAAAACGTGCTCCTTCGAGCCGGATTTTTAAACAAAGAAGTCAAATGCACTTCATTTGACGCATTTTTTTGACAATAAAACCTAAAATGTAAACAATTATCGCATTTGTAAGTATCACAAAGAAACTAACAAGAACGACGCGTCCATAGTATCTGCAAAACTAACAAAATAGGTGCTTCGCAGTTTCATCTATTTGGTTAGTTGGGATAAAAAGGACCACACAGACCACGTCCGCTTCAAATCGCTTCTTGAAAAATGCAAAATTCGACTTTCTTGTTTCATGGAGAAATCACTTCACACCACAACACTGGATAAGCTTTACGTGAGCATCATTTTCTATTCTAAATTCCTTTTTTTTTAATGGCATACTCTCTAGTAAATATAAGCATTCCTTATAATGCCGCCCAAAGCCAAAAATAGAAAGTGGATTATATTTTAGCTACCTCTACCAACGAGAAAATCGCGTGACCTAATATAACTAAAATAGTGCTAAATTGTTGGTCAGTGCATTTAAAGGTTGCTTTTCAAGATTTTAAAGAATAGCAAGCTGCCACAGATGAACTAACTAAGGATAAACCAGATACCACGAGCGATCGCGAAATATTTGGAAATATTATTTTAATATTATAGCTCGAACCGAAAAGTGCTTAGCGCGGGGGCCAAAATTGTTAAAGTTTAACTCCCTCTCATTGAAAATGCTCAAACGCAAAATATCGCGAATGCTAACTTCGATCCACCTCGAGCACAAACTGTACGGCTGCCTACAATTGAGTTGCCAATGTTCAGAGGCAAACCCGAGGAATGGTTGGGGCTTATGGATAAATTAAGGTATCTCATTCATCAAAACAAATCAGTGAAAGACAAAAATTGCACTATTTGAGGGCAGCATTGGAAGAGACTTTAGAAATCAATATTTTACAAATAGAACAAAATGCTAAACCTAAGTCTAAAAACAACAACAATAATGATCAATCCAAATAAAAATCGAAGGTCCCTAAGAAAGTTAATTGTTTTTTTTTTGTACTGCACGAAAGGTTAAGGGTTTTAGATTCTGTTAAAATTGTTTTAGATCCAAACACTTTATAAAAGATTGTAAAGGTACTAACTGTCGAAAATGCCAAGGCGAACACAACACCTTATTGCATTTTGAAAAAGAAGAATCAAGTAGCGCGCCAAGCGCCCAGACACGTAAAGAATCAACAACTCCAACTTCTGTTTGTATCAATGTAAAAATGATCGTGTTTTATCCACAGCATAAGTATTGATAGAAAACTCAAATAAACAATTAAAGCCAACTCGTTTTATTTTGGACAATGGTTCTCAAATAGGTATAATTACCGAAAGGCTTTGTGAATCGCTTGGTCTTCAGAAAATACCAATAAATATGGCATTGACTGTAGTGAAGAATCTTGCTTCAAACATCAAATATAGGTGCAATATTCAAATCGTTTCCAAACAAGAGGATTTAAAATTTTCTTGTATCTTGTCTTGTGGTTCCAGAAATCACAACTTATTCACCAAATGTAACAATTAGCAAACTAGTTTCGGAAATTTCATCTCATCTTAACTTAGAAGATCCTGATGTCGACAAAGAAGGGAAGATAGATATTTTAATCGGCAACAGTGTTTTTAGAGTTCAGCGTGCATAGGCCAAGTTAAATTAAATGACAAAGGTTTGCCGAATTCTTTGCTGAATTCTCAATTTAACTAGTGCGTTGCAATCAAAAGAGAATCTTGATCAGTTAGGTGAATCCAAAGATCTAGCTGATCGTCTTTTTCTTCATTTAGAAACAAGTTGCTAAGGAAACCAGAACATAAGCGTGATTATTCGGCTTTCATCACCGAAAACGAAAAACTAGGGCACATGTCAAGGGAGTTAGATGACTTGAATTCCATTGTGTCATATTATATGCCTACCCACTGTGTTGCTAGAAATGATAGTCTTTCGACAGGAAGTCCAGTAGCGTTTGCCGCTTTGTCACCTACCCCACGTTGAGTGTCCTTCAATGACCTTCAAATTTTTGGACCTTTGCCACAAGATATTCTAGTCTAAATTTTGGTCCGATTCAGAAAACATGCTTATGTTATAAGCGTATTGATTTGTTTAAAAGATTTTTATGTTGATGACTTAGTTTCAGGTGCAGATTTAAATGAAGAAGCCAAACTCCTTGTCAAACAGATGCATCAAATTTTATTAACGAAGTGCTATGTTCCAAGAAAATCGATTTTCAATGATCTTCGTCTAATCCAATATATGATAGATTTTTCGAATCCTACTAGCTTAATTAACTTCTCGAATTAAGAAAACTACCCTTTATAAAGGAGCTTCACATATACTAAGCGAAAACTTCTACTAGTCAATTTTGTAAAAAAAAAACTAAATGAGTTTTAAAAAAACTTGTGAATTATAAAGCTGAAAACTCCCAAATTTTGACGACACCGTGGCAGCAGAAAATTCACTCCAAAAAAAATTGAAAATAGTTAACTATGCAAAAATAAATAAACAAATTACCAAACAAACATTTTCCTGAATTGAGAAAATTGTAGCCACACCGGGGACGGTTATGAAGGAGCTATTAAACTGCAAAAAGGAGAGAAGGTTCACTGTGTGGTTAAATATTTTCAATTCTGAAAATATTTGCTTGGTATTTTATGTATTTTTTTTTGCATAGTTAATTATTTTTAATATTTATATTGCATTTGATTTACGTCTGCAATAATATCGTAAAAAATTTGGAGTTTTCATCTTTGTAATTCACAATATTTTTTTAATTTTAATAAATTATAAAATTTTTAATTTAGAGTATTTTTAAAAATATGTTTTTATTTATATTCTTGTGAAGAACACTAAGACCTGGAGTTTCTTCAAATTCTCAATTTTTTCATCTCATCTATTTTTTATTGTTGTAGAAATTTTTTTCAGTCCAATTTTTGCTTGGTAAATGTGAAGATCAAATATATCAGGGAGTTTTTTCCAAATTCAAAATGAATGAACGTTTTTCAAATTCTAAACTTTAATCAAGAAAGATAAACTATTAAGAAAAAAGTTAAATTTTGAACTGACAAACATAAGTTTCTACCAGAAATCGAATAGTTACATTTTAAATTTATAAACAAAATTTTTAACCCGAAAAATTAATTTCTAATCAAGTTTTTTTATTTATAACAAAGTAAATTAATTGTCAAACAAATAGTTGAATATTGAATGAAAAAAAATTGACATAAGAATAATACTTTTGCTCCAAAAACGATGAGTTTTTAACAAAATATATAAACTTTCAGAAAATAAGTTGGATTTCCATCTTAAAAATTTTATTATTCATACAAATAGTTAAATTTATAAATAAAAATATCTATGTTTAACCTAAAATATAATAGTTACATTTTGAGATTAAAATGTAATTTTTAACTTAAAAAACAACAAATTTTTAGCGAATTATTCAATTTTACACCAAGGAGATGAATTTAGAAAGATTAATTTTCAAATAAACATGGGATCGTTAAATGTTCAGATAAGAATATTAGTTTTTAGCACATAGAACGAACATCCTACAATGTATTTCAATTCCCATGAAGTAGATTAATTTTTTAACAAATAGTTTAAACAAAATTTTTTTAACTGAATTTTTAACCGAAAATATGAATTTTTATCAGAACACATGGACTGTCAAATTAAGAAGATCCTTTTTTGACAAAAACTAGAAAAGTTCAATTTTCAGTTCAAAACTGTAGTTCCAAATAAAAAACAACAATTCACTGCTTCAGTAGAATTTTTTTTTTGGTGTGTAAGAAGATTATAATTGGGATTTTTTTCCAATTTTAAACTCTGGATAAATTATCCTGCAAAGGAACCTGTACATGATCATGAAAAGCAACCTGTACATGGTCCTGTAAAGGAACCTGTAAATTACACAGGCCGACAAAATTTGACAAAGGTCCGGAACCAGAGACCAGACCTAGTATACCCGAAGGTTTTTGCTGCGCTGAATCCGAATCCGACCTC